>NC_080165.1:90222642-90431888 GCF_950295315.1 Erinaceus europaeus | reverse complement strand
TGCAGGTGTCTGTCTTTCTCTCCCCCTTTCTGTCTTCCCCTCCTCTCTCCATTTCTCTCTGTCCTATCCAACAACAATGACATCAATAATAACTACAACAATAAAACAACAAGGGCAACAAAAGGAACAAATAAATAAATAAATTTTTTAAAATAAATAAATTAAGGGAGTTGGGCGGTAGCACAGCGGGTTAAGTGCATGTGGTGCAAAGCACAAGGACCTGCATAAGGATCCCGGTTCGAGCCCCCGGCTCCCCACCTGCAGGGGGGTCACTTCACAGGCAGTGAAGCATGTCTGCAGGTGTCTATCTTTCTCTCCCCCTCTCTGTCTTCCCCTCCTCTCTCCATTTCTCTCTGTCCTATCCAACAACAACGACATGAATAATAACTACAATAAAACAACAAGGGCAACAAAAGGGAATAAATAAATATTTAAAGAAAAAAAATAAAGAAAAGAAAAACTTGTCTTGGGCTGGCAGCTGGGCAGTGAAGCAGGTTTGCGGTGTCTTTCTCTCCCCTTATCTTCCCCTCCCCTCTCAATTTCTCTCTGCCCTATCCAATAAAATAGAAAAAATGGCCACCAGAAGCAGTGGATTTGTAGTGCTGGCACTGAGCTCTAGTGATAACCCTGGAGGAAAAAGAGAGAAAGAAAGAAAGAAAGAAAGAAAGAGGTAGGGAAGGAGGGACAGAGGGAGGGAGGAAGAAAAGAAAGAAAGAAAGAAAGGAAGGAAGAAAGGAAGAAAGAAAGAAAGAAAGAAAGAAAGGAAGAAAGAAAGAAAGAAAGAAAAGAAAGAAAGGGAAGGAAGGAAGGAAGGAAGGAAGGAAGGAAGGAAGGAAGGAAGAAAGGAAGGAAAGCTTGTCTTGTGGCCTGGTGGTGGCACACCTGGTTGAGAGCATGTGTTATGATGTGCAAGGACCTGGGCTTAATCACCTCCCTCTCCCCACCAGCAGGGAGGAAGCTTCACAAGCAATGAAATAGGTCTGCAGGTGTCTGTCTCTCTCCCTCTCTAGCTCCACATTCCCTCTTGATTTCTGTCTCTATTCAATAATTAATAATAAATAAATAAATAAAATACACCTGGGTCTGCTTTCCCAAGATGATCAAGATTTCCTATTGAAAATCTCAGAGCTACTAAAAACACGGTGTCCTTTATATGGTATATGAATATAAGAGACAGGGTTACAGACTCCCCCCTCCATGGGGAAGGTGTCAGCGACAGATAAATATCAGACATCCAACTCAATTTTTAAAGCAAAATCTGATTTTCCTTTCTAAAGGCTAGTATCAGGGTAGCTAAGTGGAAATGATTTGCATTGAGTAGCAGAATTAAAATCTGATGCAAAATTCTTTTTGCCACCTGGGTTATTGCTATGATCCAGTGCCAGCCATACTTCACCATTCCTGGTGGCTATTGTTCCCCCCCACCCCTGGTTAGAATATGAGAAAAAGAGATGTAATAATGGGAAAGAAAAAGGAGAGACACCACAGTATTGCTTCACTCCTCCCAGCAAGTGTTCCCATGGGGTGACATGAGACTCAGGTCTCTATGAATGTTAAAGCATGCACTCTACCAAGTGAGACTGCAAAATTCTTTTTTGCTTATCTACTTAGTTCTTCATCCTCTAAATGATCAGTACTATAAAGCCCTGTGCTAAGTCTAGATTCACTTCTGTACATTCTGCACCTAACCTCAGATATCTGAAGCATTCATTGGTCTCTTCCTCAGTTGAAGAAAGTGAGGTTCAGAATAGAAAGGAAACTTGTTCATGGTTCCATAGTAAATAGTCATGCTGCCACTAAAGATTAAAAAAAACCCATATAAGGTATGGATCGAACTGTCACTGTCCATGTCCAGTGGAGAAGCAATTACAGAAGCCAGATCTCTCACCTTCTGCACTCCATAAAGATCTGTGGTCTATACTCCCAGTGGGGTAAAGAATAGGGAAGCTTCTAATGGAGGGGAGGGTACATGGAATTCTGGTGGAAATTATATGTATACCCCTCTTAGCCCACAATCTTGTCAAGCACTATTAAATCACCAATAAAAATAAAGAAAAGTATCTTGTATATAGCTGTGCTATTGGATGCTTCTAATCTACTTGGTCTAGGCTTTTGAGAGAGTCCACGTATCAAATACACAGCCTATATATTAAAAGGATTCAGTTTGTGTTTTGAGAAACTTTGAGACATACAATTGATTTCCCCCTCTCATATTAATTAACTAGTGATTTATATGTCTACATTTTGCTAGGAGTGTACATAAACACCATTCCCTCCACCAAAGGACTGTGACCTATCCCTCCCGCCCACCTCCACCCCCCACTGGCCCAGGAAGCTGCATGTCTACCCCTCACCACTGGGTTTTTACTTTGGTGCCCTACTTACAATTTGATCAGGTCCTGCTTTTAGTTTCCCTTTCAGATCTTCTTAATCAACTTCTGTTGATGAGTGGGATCATCCCATACTCATCTTTATCTTTCTGACTTAGTTCACTTAACATAATTCCTTCTAGCTCTGTCCAAGATGGGTCAGAGAAGGTGGGTTCATTGTTTTTGATAGCTGCATAGTATTCCATTGTGTATATATACCACAGCTTTCTCAGCCACTCATCTGTTGTTGGGCACCTGGGTTGCTTCCAGGTTTTAGCTATTATGAATTGTGCTGCTATGAACATAGGAGTACACACCTCTTTTTGGTTGGGTGTTATGGAGTCCTTGGGGTATAACCCCAGGAGAGGAATTACTGGATCATATGGAAGGTCCATGCAGCAAACCATAACAAAAGGACTTTTCAAAGTTAACCCAATTAACAAATAATGTGATGATAACATTAACTATTGATTGTCTTTTTGAACCTTAAGACAGCAGGAACCTCACATCTCCACTATAGAGCCCCTACTTCCCCCAGTCCTGGAACCTTTGGATAGGGCCCACTTTCCCATATGCATCTCCCAATCCAAACCAAATAATATTGCATCCGCCGATCACAACCTAACCAACGCAACGATTGCCACCTCAACATGCTTCACCTCAGACTGTGTCCAGAGACTTCACGTGTGGAATGACAACCCTTCAGCTTCATTACTCAGGTGAGACCTTTCCTTTTATAGTACACTCTAATTTCGTCTCAGGTAGTTCACTTTCTAACAAAGTCCCATAACCTAGATATACACCAGTTTCTGTGAGAGAGAGCTTATGTGTACACGTATCCATAAACTACTGCAAAATATATACCTGAAAGCAGTAGTACACTAGAGTTTGCAGTGAGTACCTCCCTAACACTTCCTCTCCACTATTCCAAGCTTGGGATCCATGATTGCTCAACAAATTGTTTGGCTTCGTATGTTAACGCTCTTTTCAATCACCAGGTTCCAGATGCCACCAGGATGCTGGCCAGGCTTCCCTGGATTGAAGACCCCACCAATGTGTCCTGGAGCTCAGCTTCCCCAGAGACACACCTTACTAAGGAAAGAGAGAGGCAGACTGGGAGTATGGACCGACCAGTCAATGCCCATGTTCAGTGGGGAAGCAATTACAGAAGCCAGACCTTCTACCTTCTGCAACCCTCAACGACCCTGGGTCCATGCTCCCAGAGAGCTAGAGAATGGGAAAGCTATCATGGGAGGGGGTGGGCTATGGAGATTGGGTGGTGGGAATTGTGTGGAGTTGTACCCCTCCTACCTTATGTTTTTGTTCATTAATCCTTTCTTAAATAAAAAAAAAATAGAAAAAAAAGAGGAAAAAAAAATAAAGAAAAAAATACCCCCATATATTGGGTTTCATAAAAGTCATGACACATTTTTCTATGCAAAAAATGTGAGAAAAATGTGTCATGGCTTTTCTCATAACCCAATATATTGTAAGGCATGCATCCTATCCTATCCAGTTCTAAAGTTAAGGATGAAATTTAGAGTCTAGCTTGGGGCCATCACAATTTCCTCCTCCTATCTCTTAAGAAATATTTACTATGACCACAGAATATGAACTCAGACCTACAGGGATGCAGAGGTTACATGGGCCCCAGTTCAAATTGATGGGGTTTACGGTTAACAGTATTTATACACTTTCCCCATATTTGGGAGCTACTCTTCCCTGATCCAGCTTTCTAGTCCTTTTTCAACTATGACACCATCTCCCTAGACAATACCTTGGGTCCACCTGCATGTTAGCTGTCATACTCAGGTAAATAATAGTAAAGCTGTGGACCCCTTGAAATATATCTAAAATAGACCTACCAGCTTTTTTCTAAAATGCAGACCCCCAAATCTTTATCTGCAACATTGTTGCATTTAGGTTCATGATTAGTTAACAATTTGTTCTGCTTTATATCTCAATTCTTTTTCAGCCACCAGGTTCCTGATGATACCATGATGCCAACCCGACTTCCCTGGGCAGACGACCCCACCAAGGTGTCCTGGAGCCCTGCCTCACCAGAGCTCTGCCCCACTGTAGAAAGAAAGAGACAGGCTGGGAGTATGGATTGACCTGTCAATGCCCGTGTTCAGTGGGGAAGCAATTACAGCAGCCAGACCTTCCACCTTCTGCATCCCATAATGACCCTGGGTCCATACTCCCAGAGAGATAAAGAAAAGGAAATTTTTCAAGGGATGGGATGGGACAGGGAGTTTTGGTGGTGGGAATTGTGTGGAACTGTACCCATCTTATCCATTTTAATAAACGAAAATATTTAGTCAATAAAAAAATTTGGATTCTGATTATTCACTTAAAAGGGCATGCAGAGAATGACTTGGTCTTGATTTTACAATACATTTGCCCCAGTTCTCCTAGAGTAGATGTCAGAGCTCTGCACGAAAGGTGTGGTCAGCAGGCAAGTCAAACTTTGGTCATTCTATGGCTATGTAACCATATTAAGGGCTGACAAAAGCAGTATGTCACTAGATAGTACGGAAGAACATAGGGTTGTGAGAACCTGCTCATTTCATCGTTTGCCACAAATGGGCACCTTTTTCATTGGGACACTGTCAAAGGAAAGGCATACAGCTTGCTCTAAAGTACTAGCCTCGTTAAAACATTGTTGATTTCATTGATTTAAGAGAAACACTTATCTGTACCTAGTACTACCACCCCATGACCCATTTTTTCTGGCGCTTTATGTTTTCGAACATCTGTATACCATGTCTTTGATTAAAAGAAAATTCTAGAAGGGAAAAAGACCACCTTTGAATTTCTCCATCTGACAGAAGGACTCACATAGTTTATAATTTGTGAATCTCAATTCCTGTTACAATCACTTTTCTAGTACTATACTACTAAGAAAGAACAGGAGGAGGGCATCTAGAATGAAGGCAAATCTAAGGATAATTCTCTTAAGGTATAATTAGATTTCCTACCCTAGAAACTCAGCTACATTCTGCACATTTCATTAATCAGAAGACACAAATTTCTCCCTCTCCCCACTTTCTCTCATTTTAAAAATAAGCAGTTTCTCCCACACATCCAACGACTCAGTGAAATGTGTTGTGTCTGTCTCTTCCTTCTCATTTGCTCATGCTGGTTTCCGCACTTGGAATGCTGTCACCTAGGCAACCTTGTCACCACCTACAAGATTCCAGATGGTCTTTGAAGGCTCAGATTAAGTTCACTACTTCATACAATTTGTCTTTGTCACCTTGAGAGTAGAATCCTCCTTTCCTGGTTCTTAAAGTTAACATACATCAGCTGCATGGCACTTGCCATGAATCCATTTATTTGCTCGTCACCTACATGTGTGTTTGATCCTGAGCTAGCAAACGCTCCTGGGGTGGAGGGGCTGGGGGGGGGGTGAAGTTATTTCCCAGAGATCCCCATTTGCTCAATGTACTTAACACAGTCTTCTGCACAAAGTATTCTCTCAATACATCAAGTTAATATTCTTCAAAGATCTTGTCAACACAAGTACATAAATGGCAGCATAAGGGACAGTAAGCACCCTTGGAGTGTCCAGATGATGTGAGAAAGGGATAAGACTAGAGAGATTGCAAAGTGGTTTACACAACAGACTTTCATGACTGAAGCTGGAACGTCCCAGGTTCAAACCCAGGCACCAGCATAAGCTGAGCAGTGCTCTCTGGTTAAAAACAGAAAAGAAAGAGAAAGAGAAGGAAAGAAAAGAGGTAGGCAACCACTAACAGCTATATAAGAGAATGTCGGCTGCTGTTACAGAATGCTTAGTAGGTCCCATTCCACTTATTTCTAGATATTCAGTGAAAACTAAGACAAAAGTTGTGACAGCAATTTTCTTCTTGCAGGTGAATACCATAAGGCTACCGGGGAAAAGAAAAAAAAATGAAGTTCACAAAAATGCCAAGCATAACAAGTTTATTTTTAATGATGCAGTTTTGCAGAAGACCAGAGCACCACTCTGACCTATGTGGTGCTGGCTATTGAATTCAAGGTCTCATGCATGGAAGGAATGTACTCTATCCACTAAAAATGTATTTTAAAGTTATGTTTAGAACAAGAAGCAATGGCTAATGGTGCAATGCTATTAGAGAGGGCACAGCCACACATACTTTGCCCTTATATTCTCTATGAAGGGCAGTGGTCTATTGATTAAGGTTATAGAGAAAAAGGAATGTTCTTAGAATAGGTCTACTAGTGGGAGGACTGGTTAGTATTTGAAGTCTAAGACTGACTGAGTGTAGTTGAAGTGCCTGCTTAAAATGAGCTTAAGGGGCTCGAATAATAGTGTACCCGGATGAACGCACATATTACCATGCGCAAGGACCCAGGTTCAAGCCTCTACTCCTCACCTGCAAGGGGGGGGACGACTTCATAAATTGTGGAGCAGGTCTGCAGGTGTCTGTCTCTCCTCCCCACAACTGCTTTCAATTTCTCTGTCTTATCAAGTATAAATGGATGCTGGGGATGGTGGATTTGTAGTACTGGCACCAAACCCACTGATAACCTTGGTGGCAATAAAAATAATATATCCTGGTTCTGAAACAGCCTGTGGGTGTGATTATAGAATTGTTGTCAGAACTCTGAAGAAATAATGAATAGTAGAAGAACAGAGATTGAAAACACTCATCTCCCCCCCCCCCCATTTTATTGGATAGGACAGAGAGAAATTGGGGTAGGGGAGATAAGACACCTACAGACCATCACTGCTTGTGAAGCACCCCCCTGCAGGTGGGGTGCTGGGACCTTGAACTGGGATCCTTGCATGGTCTTTGTGATTCATACTATGTGCACTAACCTCCCCACCACCTCTCTTATTTTTGCAAAGGGATTTTTAGAGATTCTAAAACTCTGGAATGATGAGATTAAGTTTGGCAAAGTCTGGAACAAAATAGTAAACATTTTAACACTTGTCCATCTCTGGTTTCTGTTCAACACTTGATTTAACATTGTGTCATACCCAGTAATTTCTTCTTCCCTACCCCACTCCCCCCCTTTTTATATAAGATTGTCCTAGCAAACCTACCAACAAAATATCAGTAAAACAAAAGCTATTAAAGATACTAATAGGGTGGACTGATTGACTAGAAAACAATTTTAACATTTAGTGTACTCTATGCTAGGCATGGTTTCAAAACTAAATCAATCATTATACTGAACCTATATTATATGTACTAACATTATTTCCATTTGTGAGATAAGAACATTTGAGGCAAAGTTAATTTATCTAGCACTTATACAAGTAGAACTCCAACCAAGTAATGTAGCTGTCCCCCCCATCCTGCTTCTCAAACTAGGATAAAAATTGAGGAAATGATAATTTCCCCCACTTACTTTTCTTTACAGATAAGCAAATGTGCTCACCTCATACTGTAGAGGACAAGAAGTGTGGGAACACATCTGGCTTTGTTCCGTCCTCTTGTCTGCTCAACTCTGAGGAGAAAATGGTGATTTTTGATTGCCTAGATTCAACGATGCAATCAATGTTTTTTTTTTTTAAGCTTGGTAAGGTTATCAGATTATAAGGGTAGAATCAGACACTTCCAGGGGAGCTTGAAGTTAAGTTGGGCAAATCCCGGGGCTGATATTTAAAATAGTTTAGCAGCCACTTTAACAACAATGAGACCAATGTGCCAGGCATGGCATTTTCACGTTATACCATGACATTTTCTGTGGTTAGAAGGTACAGAGTGGATAAAGCATTGGACTTTGAAGTGAAGAGTCCCAAATTTGATCACTAGTGCCATATGTACCAGAGTGATGCTCGACTTCGACTTCTCTCATATGTGAATACTTTTTAACACAGGTGTTTCAGGCAGCACAATACAGAGCTCTAATAAGGACTTCACCAATCCAATCTTCTCAGTAAGAGAGGCGCTATCTTGACTTCTATTGGCCTGATTTGTATGTCATTTATTTCTTTATTGCCATCAGGGTTACAACTGGGGCTCAGTATCTGCATTATGAATACATCTCTTCTGGTGACCACTCCCCTTCTGCCTATTTTATTTCAATGGGACAGAGAAGAATTGAGGAGGGGGGAGATAAAGACAGAGACACCTGCTTTACAGCTTCTGAAGCCTCACTCCTGCAAGTGGGGACGGGAGGCTTGAACCTGGGCCCTTGCACATGGTAATATTTGTTCTCATCTGAATGCACCACTACCTAGCCCCTTGTATCTTGTTTTTCAATAATTTGTTCTACACATATAGTAGAAAGGCAAGGCTTGCCAAGCATCCCTCATGCAGGTGTTCAGCTTGGGGCTGAAACCCAGGCCCTGGCACATGGTAAAGTGTGTTCTCATAAGTGGGCTATTTCTTGATCCCCATCAATGAATTTTAATAGTGTTCCCTTTAAGATTTTTATTTTTTATAGAGAAATTAATAGAAATTAAGGAAGGAAGAAGTAGAAAGGGAGAGAGGGGGAGAGAGAGAGAGAGACACTTGCAGTGCTGCTTCATATCTTGGGAAGCTTCTTGTGCTTGAACCCAGGTCCTTGCACAGTGTAATGTATGTACCCTACCAGGTATGCAACCAAGTAGCCCCCCTCAATGACTTAAAAATGTACTGTGTGTGGAAAGACTTTTATGCTCCATCATGTCTGAAGTTGCAGTTATTTTTGTCTTCTTGTTATGTTGTGACATGGAGAAATTCCAGGGCCTCAACTTAAACAAGACATGTGCTCAACTGAGTTACCTTCCTAGCCCCCTAGGTAATTTTAAAGTTGATATTGAAAAACTACAAGGCATCCACTAGCTAGAATAAGGCTACACATGTGAATGTGTGGTATGTAAAGAAATAGAAAGACGAGCGTCCTCTGTGCCTCCTCCCACCCTGGTAGATATGGGTGAACCTGGAAAGTCAGACTGGGAGGGAAGAAAAAACAAGATTCTAAACCATGAAGTGGACTTTTGTAAAGAAAATGTGGAACCAAGGTAGGACCTCATTATTTTAGAGTAATGGTCAGAAAATTCTGGCCACGAGAATTCCATTTGCAAATAAACTTTATTGGGACACAGCCAAGGACACCTATTTACAGGCTGTTTATGGTTTCTTTTGTGCTCTACAACAGTACTACTGAGGATATGCAATAGATACATCTAAGCAACAAAGAGCATATGGCCTGTAAAACCTGAAATGTATACTACCTGGCCTTTAAAAAAAAACACAATATTCAGGGGCTGGGCGGTGGTGCAATGGGTTAAGCTCACTTGGCGTGAAGTGCAAGGACTCTCGTATGGAAGCCAGTTCAAGCCCCCAGCTCCCCACCTGCACGGGGGTGGTAGCTTCACAAACAGTGAAGCAGGTCTGCAAGTGTCTGTCTTCTTCTCTCAGTTTCTCTCTGTCCAACAACGACAGCAATAATAACAACAATGATAAACAACAAGGGTAACAAAAGGGAAATAACAGCCTCCAGGAACAGTGGATTTGTAGTGCAGGCAATGAGTCTCAACCGTAACCCTGGAGGCAAAAAAAAAAAAGCCACAATATTCGATATCTGCGGCAGTGGGGGGTGAGGGGAGGAGGGAGGAGACATCAGATCACTCCACTATCCATGGAGTGAGTTTCCTTGGCACTCTCATGTGGTTCCAGGGACTGAACCCTGTATCTCTCCCATAGTTAAGGTATGTATTTTGCACAATAAGCCACCTTCTGACTCTGTATTTGGGCTCTTTATAGAAACACACACACACACACACACACTCTCTCTCTCTCTCTCTCTCTCTCTCTCTCTCTCTCTCTCCTTCTCTGACCTGGACCTAGGAAACTAATAGTCAGGGCTATAGAAGGAGGAAGGGAGGAAATATGCCCTCTGAACCAAGAAAGGCAGATAAAAAAGAAATAAAACTTGCTATATGGATGAACCTCATTCTCATACAAGAGTATAATCTTTCAAACTGAATTACTTACATCTACTTGTATGAGTTCCTAGAAGAAAAAGAGAAATTTTCTTCTGTATTTCAAAATTGGCAACAGTTAGACAATGTACAATGCGAGCATAGGTAATCAAAATTGTTTTAATGATTAATGTTTAGACATTATTTATTAGTGTGGATATACCCAGATGAGCTAAAGCACATGTTGACAGCACACTACTGAATGTTATAGTTTCTGTACTGAAATATGTAAAGATGTTTGCAAACTAGTACCTACAGAGACATTTACAAATATACACATTCTAGATCTGATAAGGTAAATAAATGTAAACAGATGCTGTGACTCCTTCCAACAGAAAACCCACCCACAAGAAAAAATAAGAGCCAATTGGCTCCCTATAAGATGAATGTGCAAAATTAAAGCATGATCTTTACATAAATATCAAACCAACAATTTACACACTGTCAGTGACCTTCTAAATGTGTCATGAGTGATTCACTGAATATAACCTCTTCCCTCACCAATGGAGAAGCTGAATTCCAACACTTTAGAATGACAAATACAATAGTTATCTATTTGACCATGGCCTTAAAAATGTGGCATGATGTTATGTTAAACCAGTCTATTAGTTTTAAACAAGGGATTCTAAACAAATCTTTAAATTAAAAGCAGGGAAAAAAAGTTACTCGTATGATCATATTTACATGACACTATCTTATCCAATTTCCAAGTTCACTTACGCTGTAGGTGTTTAATTTTATTTTGACTTCTAACATTCATCTTATTTCCCCCTTAACAATTTTGTTAAGCTAGGCACATTTGAAACCAATCCAAATTTGGACCCTGGCAACCAGCTCCCCATTATTTATCTATGAGACTCTGTCAAATAGTAAATATTCAACCATCTGTCTTTAAAAAGTAAGTGTATGTCCATTCTCTCAAGAGTGGAAAACACAATGGGCTTTGTTTCCTGTATAAAAACACTAAGCACATCAGAAATTAAAAATACCAATCCTACATACTCCCTAAAATCTTGAAGACAAGGAATCTATATTTAAATTTCTTCAACTGGTGAAGAGCCTCCGTATACTTTTTTCTTACATTAAAAGTAGTACTCAAAATAAAAAAATAAGATCTGTTAAAAAGCTAAACCATCTGTCCCACTGGATTGAGTTTGCCTGCTCTAAAGCCAATATTATAAAACCGAAGGTGCCATTTTTTTTTTTATTTTACACATAGAGGTCACTTAAAATTATGTGTCACACGCTAGCTAGCTTTATAAATCATGGTCTTTAATTTTGTTTCTAAACATAGCTATTAAAATGAATTTAAAAAAATCAAAATACACTCTAATTTAAGCTAACAAGCTTTGGGCCCTGCTTTTCAACTTTAAGGCATGTGTGTTTACTATAACAACTTTATACAAATTTACAATCACATGCATGATCTACAGTAAAAAAAAAAGTTTGGATTACAGTGTTTTTAAATTGTGGATCACAATTCAGCACCTATCGTGTTATAACTAATAAGGCAACAGCAGTGTTATATACTACAATAATACTCCCTCCACAGTCTAGCGCAAGGGTCAATGAGAGCCCAGAAATGTTAAAAATCTTATGCCTACTTGTATAATCTGTATACATTTTCTAGGGGTTTTGAACTGATGATAAAGAGGTCCTACACAAATCTCACTATTTGTAGGCCGAACTAGTTACAGCAGCTGTTAACGAGCATCGGGCACAAATCCTATTGTGCTTACAATCAGACGACAACATGATTTGGAGGTTTTCAGCTCTTCCACTTCAGTCCTTCCGTTGTTTCCTCAGCTTCACATTATTTTCCAGGGTGGAAAATCTGTTGGTGTGTCCATTCACAGCAGTTACAGACCCATTCTGGTGGTCTTTCAGGTGCTCTTTCCTCCGGGAGGCCCCCTTCTTATAAGTCTAAAACATAAAGGCAGATGAGAATCAAGTAACCCGGAAGCTTTGCTTGGGACTGGACCCCAACACAACGCCTTTTATGACATGTAAGGCTCTCAAGAAATGAGCTCTATTGTCAAGCAACCATAAAAAAGGTTTAATCACCCCCCACACACACACACACTGGGGTCTTGTGCATATGTGATTCCACCATTCCTGGGCTGACTTTTTTCACTATTTCTGCTACAGACATAGAAGAATCAAAGGAAGGGGGGGGGGGCGCAGTCAGAGACACCACAATACTGCGCCACTACTGTGGAGCTTCTCCTGGTCCTGGGCCTCTGTGCAGTGTAAATCATGTGTCCTACCAGGTGAGTCACAACTCATGCCATACTTTTCCATGTTTGGAGGACTAGTCTGATGAGTTCACTAACATGGGGGTTGCCAAAATACCATTTAAAAAAATCAAACATACTATTTAATCTATAAGAGTTATGTGGTCATGTACTGCTTTCTCCCACCCTATAGACCTCTATCACTACTAATATCCCAAACCCTGCTCACTGCATCAGCAACTGTTTTAGCCTTTTATGTGCAAAGTACTGTGCTACCATATAGTTAATGTAGTGTGATATCAGGCTGGGAGACATCTTAGCCTATTAATAGTAACAATATGCATTACCAATATACCAGAAACCACAGGTACCACCTTATGCCAGAGCTGATCAGTGATTTGATTCTCCTTCTCTCTCTACTCTCATAATAAATATATAACCAAATACATGAATGTTTTTGCAAAATTCAATCACAGTTTTGTCAGGTCCTATTCCTTTAACTTTTCTCATACTTGGTAAAAGCATGGCATGTATTGAATAGCATAAGACACTAGCCCAAAAGAATCTGAGCTCAGTTCATATTAAGTATGTCCCATCTACGTGAGTGTCACAAAAGGCATCAGTGGCACAGAGAGAACTAGGGCTGAGCCCCCATAATTCCTGCCCTGAGTTTCTGACCTCTTGTGCTAGCCCAGGAACTAGACACTCTATTGGAACAGGTACATGAGTTATCTCAGGGTGGTGACCACAAACTGGTGACTCTCTCTGAAGATAATCTGTCTTAAATGGACCCATCTGTGAATGAACACCCACAGGATATCATTTACTTAGAAATGAAGTGAGGCCCTAAGCTTGAAAAATGGAAGTGTAAGAAAATGGGGTCAAAATGGCACATTTCTCTCTGTATCTGAGGAAAGTGATATGAACTTATTTGGATATTTAACTTAGCCATGATAGACAACGCAGAGGGCTTGCAAGATTCCTGAATGAAAATTCTCCATCACACATCAGTCACAGATTGTAGGGAAAGCAACAAATGTAACTTCTGAAAGGTTTTGCTTTTCCCACCTGAATCCCAAACCTCCCCTGCCAAAGACTGAGAACTCTGGAGTTTGGGACAGATTTTTAACATCTTAACATCAGAAGTAAACCTTGCTCTTCTCCTAAGGCACTGTGACTACACTGGAGCCCAGTGCTCAGCACATAGTAACAGGCTCCCTGTTACAAACTTTACTGAAGAAATGCCCAACTTCCACTGCCACAGCAGAATGAGATTTACCTGAATGTAGAAGTTTGTGAAGAGCGTAATCAGAGAAATCATGTAGCCAATCTGGAAGTACAGCCAACCAAGAGGGAATGAACACGGCCAGATAACTCCACAGCTGGTCTGGATGATTGTCAGTACAAACTGAATCTGGTGGAAGAGAGAGGAGACACACATGAACAGTGCAGCAACAGCCCAGGAACCAAAAACAACAACAAACAAAAACAAAAAAACAAAACAGCCCAGGTTGGTTCTCTACCCTGAAGCCCCTCTTTGAGTCTGTGAATTAGCACTTCCGTACCATAGAGGCAATGCACACATCAGATTATCCTAAACTATATGTATAGTTTATTCAGTAGTATATTTTGTACTGTAATGTAATAATAAAAACAGAAGAAATTAATCATACTATGAAGTCCATAGTAAAGTACAAATATATAGGGGGAAATGTTAGTACTGTGTTTATGGACTGTGGGAATGATTCTGAAACTGAAAGAGGTGATTTGAGATGAGATGCTTGAAACTGAGCTACAATGCTTCCATTTTCTATGACCAAAGTTCTTGTGCATTGTCATAATACCGACTCACTCTCACTCACAGGCAGAAGTTGAAAAACAAGATCAGAAGAGAAAACACTAAGCAGGACTTGGACTGGAGTTGGTGTATTGCACTAAAGTAAGACTCTAAGGTGAGGGGTGGGGGCCAGGGGAGGGTTCAGGTCCTGGAACATGATGACAGAGGAGGACCTAGTGGGGCTGTATTGTTATGTGAAAATGTCACGCCATGTACAAACTATTATATTTTACTGTCAACTATAAAGCATTAATCCTCTAATAAAGAAGTTTAAAAAATAGAAAGTATTGGAAAAAAAAATAATATCAACTCACTAGATAGCTGGATTTAGCAACTCCAAGTGTTAAACACAGGTGACTAAGGACTAGCTATATTTTAATGTTGCTATGAGAAAATATCTTGAAAGCTCTCATTACAAGAAAAATTAATCATGTGACCCATGAATTGTGTTATATAACTAAACTACTGTGATCATATGCAAAATGTATACATCTATCAGATCACTCTGCCATACACCTTAAGCTTTACAATGTTAATATGTCTGGGATGAAACTGGGAAAAGTCACACACAATTTAGGGGTACATAAATTAACACAGACAGGAACCAGGAATTTTTTTCTTTTACTTTTCTAATAGAGGAAGGAAGGGTGTGGGATGTATGTTTAAAGGAAACCTGTGAGGTCACTGCGGGATGTGCAATCCCACTGGGCACTTTTCCCATTCCTTTCCCATATAACTTTTTGGTTCGGCAAACTCTGCTAAGCAGACAAACAAACACACAGATTGCATCTATAAGTAAGTTTTGAAACATAGGTAGAACTGCTTATAACAGGGTTATCGTTGCTAGCAGGAGCAACGTTCCTTATGGAATGACAAAGGGCAGGCTTATGCCCACCAATCACTAGTGTTTTTATATAGAGACCCGGATTTTTTTGCACCCCTTATTTATTTATTTATTTATTTATTTACTTATTTTTTATTTATAAAAAGGATACACTGACAAAAGCCATAGATAAGGGGCACAACTCCACACAATTCCTACCACCAGAACTCTGTATCCCATCCCCTCCTCCCCTGATAGCTTTCCTATGTTTTGTCCCTCTGGGAGTATTTGGCTCCCCCTTTTAAAATTCTTTCTCAATTCTTGATTAGAAATTACTGGGAATGGTATGTAAAATGAATATAGGTAAATGGATCATAAAGGACAGAGTCCAGTGGGAAACCAATACCCCTTGATTGCTCTTTTTCAATTCTGCTTCTGCAGAATCTTCTTGTGGTGGGTAAATCAATTTCCACTATACTTCTCATGTGAAACCAGAAGGCTAAGAATAATTATCCTTTCTCACAGGTGAGTGGGAAAAATTAACAAGAACTATACAGCAGCTGGCAAAGAGGTGATAATGAAATGTCAAACACACAGCTCAGAAGATCTCAGGTGTTTCCCCCTCCACTCTGCTGTTTGCTTTTTTTTTTTTTAAATACTGAAAAATGAAAAATTGCTTTGGAAGGGCTCTGAATCAACTTAGTTTCTCTCTCTTTTTATAAATAATTTTAAAAAAGATTTTATTAGAAAGGAGGAGAGAAAGAAAGAACCAGACATTACTCTGGTACATGTGCTGCCGGGGATTGAACTCATGCTCAAGAGTCCAATGCTTTATCCACTGTGCCACCTCCAATACCACTCAAGTTAGTTTCTTTGGAAAAAATGTATTAATGAGTCATGGCTAAGTTTAAGTGCCTAATGTCTACATTACCCCCCACCCCTTAAGTGAGTTAGTATTGGCCTATTACCTATATAATGGCTGTAACCACATGAAATCAGGCCATGGGAACCATCTATACAAAGTGTTAGCATGTGCAGCTAACATAGTAACATTCAACAAGAGCAAGTATTTAACATTAGTAGCAAAAGTAATAATTGTATCATGAAGAAATTCAAGAGGGAAGAATATGGGTCCATAAAATACTAACAATTGAGAAAAGTTAAGAAAGGATGATGACAAATAGCTATACCAGAAGCAAATGGTTGCTGGGTGACCCTGGCATGAAGAAATCTTTGGGAAGGAGCTACCATTTAAAGCACAGAAAGTGGCATTCTCACTAACAGGTGATCCACTGCCAGGGGTGCTGACAGATCACCCAGCACCTGCCCGAGCAAATACCCTTGCTGCCCTATGACTACAAGCATCCTGAATTCATGCTGGCTCCCTCTAAGACTCCTGGAAACACAAACAGTTTTCATGCTGGATTACAATTATAAAACAGAAACATGAGGGTTAGGTGGTAGCGCAGCGGGTTAAACACACGTGGCACAAAGCACAAGGACTGACATAAGGATCCCGGTTCAAGCCCCTGGGTCCCCACCTGCAGGAGAGTCACTTCACAAGCAGTGAAGTAGGTCTGCAGGTGTCTATCTTTCTCTCCCCTCTCTGTCTTCCCTCCTCTCTCCATTTCTCTCTGTCCTATGCAACAACAACATCAATAACAACAATAATAAAAACAACAAGGGCAACAAAAAGGAAATAAATATGTTTTTAAAAGTAAAAGAAAACAAACATATACACGTGAGCCTTGTGCACAAACTATGAACAAGGAAATTAAAACTTGAATCTGGGAAATTAGATCTTAGTCCTTATGCTACAATTCAATTAGCTACATGCTCATGAATACAGTTGCTCCAATTAAAAAGTAAGAAAATGTACTGCTCTGTCTAGCTTAAGTTAAACTGGATCAAATGCAAAAGAGTCTGAAAATTACACCTTAGATGCTACTAAACTAGAATTCAGGAAAAGATGTGCGACCCCCAGGCATCAAGTCCCGAGGAGAGTGGCTCAGTCACTCACCAGCTGGCCCTGAGTGATGTACTTCTTCCACCACAGGTATGGTCGCATGGAAGGGATAGATGACAGGCCATAGTATGAGTACATGAGGACATGGATGAAGCTGTTAAGTGTGGCACCAAAATAAGCTGCAGAAACAGAGAGGGGATGTGGGAAAGAAACATCAGCCTTTTACATTTTATTTTTATCTAGGTTAAACATCAGAGAGTCTGTCTTAGGTTTTATGCCATGAGGGGATGAGCCCAGGGGTTTATGCCAGTAAGGAACATATTCTGTTGCTGCCCCTCAAGATTTTTCCTGAATTAAAGGGGAAAAAAAAGCCTTCAAAAGGCTAGTAGACAACTGCAGCAACAAACACTGCATGAAGTGGTGATCAGAACTCAGTCTCCATTTGAGTAGACAGCTAGTGGGATCCTTTCAGATCAGAGTCAGTGAGAGTTGACACCTGGGCATCTAATAGGAGCCACAAGACTAACGGCCCCACCTGGCACCTTAGCTTTTGCCTGCAGACTCCAACAACTCCCAGAAATGGCTGTTTTTTCTTTTCTCCAGACTCACAGTGTTGCCTTGAAGATTTGGGGATGACAGTCTAAAGGCAAGGTATTCATATGCAAAACTAGCTCTCTAACATTGACTGAGGTTTGAGAGAGGTCTTAGAAGGCCACCTCCTAACTAATCCCCAGGACAGCACTAAGGGCTACACTTTTTTTTTAACCTTTATTTATTGGATAGAGACAGCCAGAAATCAAGAGGGAAGAGGTGATAGAGAGGGAGAGACACCTGCAGCCCTGCTTCACCACTTGAGAAGCTTTCCCCCTTCAGGTGGGGACCGGGGGCTCGAACCTGGGTCCTTGTGCATTGTAACATGTGTGCTCAATCAGGTGCGTCACCACCTGGCCCCAGGGCTACACATTTCCATTAAAGCAGCATCCAGAAGCCATTTCCTTAGAGATACAAGAATACATGTTTTAGTAGGAGTGCTTGCGTTTTTTTTTTTTTCTTTCTGTCCTCTGCCCATATAGCAAGCAACCAACTGAAGTATTTGACTTTTCTACATGCAGAGTTGCATATGGTTGTCATCAGGAAATGAGTTGAGAAGTGATTGGTTTTAGGGCCTGGGACAAGTCATATTCCTTTTCTGGTTGTTTCTCATGGACTGGATGGGGCTAGTTTAACTACTATCCTGTAAATTCTTTGAAATTTTAATGCCTTCTTCAAATACAAGAAGGTATCATTTATAAGAAAATTAGTAGGGCTGGGTGGTGGCACACCTAGTTGAGTGCACACATTACAGTGTGCAAGGACCCGGGTTTGAGCCCCCGGTCCTCACCTGCAGGGGGAGAAACTTTGTGAGTGGTGAAGCAGGGCTGCAGGTGTCTTTCGGTCTCCCACTCTCTATTTCCCAATTCCCTTTCAATTTCTGGCTGTCTCTATCCAATGAATAAATAAAGGTAATAAAAAAAATTAAAAAAAAAGAAAATTAGTTTACCTCACCATTAGGTGTGACAGTGAGGGGAAGGGAATACTAGAGAAGAGAACTCACCTAAGAGTTTATTTGGAAAGTTATTTCTAGTTCTAAAATTCAATGACTGTCTAAATCTTGATGGGTCAAGTTGATAAAGGACAGCGCTATCTTAGGGAAATATATGAACCAAAGGTTCTCAGTGAAATTTATTAGTGATGAAACAAATATTTTGATTGGGACTCCCCCCTCCCCAACTCCCAAGTTGAAACAGAAGGTGAAAATCGTTGGTATGTTCCCTTCCCCCCGACCTCTGATAAGAATTGGTTTGTCCCTTGCTAGTTTCGCGCCCGCTTTCTCCCTGCCCCCTATGCTAAGGATGGGCAGAGTCCCTGCAGCAGCAGCGGAGAGAGGATGATGGAGAAAAGCACATGGTGTGATTTGCCCGTTCGTGAATAAAGATTAAACTGCGTTCTCAGCCCAGCCGTGTGTCTCTGGTCGTCTCTGTTACTTGCCCGTGAAGCCAGCCCGGATAAAACAACAGAAAATGTAATCTCTTAACAGTCTGGAGAACTCTCAGAAGGCTAGAAAACCTACCCTATGATCCTGTAATTCCTCTCCTGGGGATATATCCTAAGGAACCCAACATATCCATCCAAAAAGATCTGTGTACACATATGTTCTTGGCAGCACAATTTGTAACAGACAAAACCTAGAAGCAACCCAGGTGTCCAACAACAGATGAGCGGCTGAGCAAGTTGTGATATATATACACAATGGAATACTACTCAGCTGTAAAAAATGGTGACTTCACCGTTTTCAGCCGATCTTGGATGGACCTTGAAAAAATCATGTTGAGTGAAATAAGTCAGAAACAGAAGGATGAATATGGGATGATCTCACTCTCAGGCCAAAGTTGAAAAACAAGATCAGAAAAGAAAACACAAGTAGAACCTGAAATGGAATTGGAGTATTACACCAAAGTAAAAGACAGTGGGGTGGGTGGGTGGGGAGAATACAGGTCCAAGAGGACCTAGTGGGGGTTGTATTGTTATATGGGAAACTGGGGAATTATTGTACTATTGTAATTATTAAACTATTGTACTTACTGTTGAATGTAAAACATTAATTTCCCAATAAAAAAAAGAAAAAGAAAAAAGAAAGAAAATGTAATCTCTAGAAGAGACTTTAGATCACAAGATTTCCAAAAATGATAAATGAAGTAATTGCTTCAAATCTTGATTCTTGTCATACAACACACCCTGTTAAACATTTGTATTGGGGCATTAAAGAGAAAATATGAAGACTATTTCGTAATTAGCTTTGTTCTCTCGAGTGAATAATCAGTGCTATGATTCCATTTTTCCTTGTCAGTGAAATACCTTTCAAACTGTAGCAAAATGGGCACTAGAAATAACCTAGAACAGCTGTCCTTTATGACAGAGAACACTGTCTCTATTCCTTTATCTGCCCCAGGCGAGAAATATGGTATTTTGCTTATCTTGCCAAATAAGCATAACACATTTAGGAAACTAGGAAAACCATCATTAAAAGCAACTTGAACAGAATGTTCAAATGCTTGACCTAGAAAAAGTCCCTTTTCAAAAAAAAAAAAAAAAAAAAAAGGAAAGCGAGAGAAAAAAAGTTTCCATCCAGTCTCTCCACTTACACCTGTTCCCAAATGCCCCTTTACTTAAGACTTACAGTGGCCGCAGGGGACCCAGTTCATCACAAACCACCAGATGTTCAGCATGGAGGCATGGTGGTAGACATGCAGGACAGTGATCTGGTGGTTGTTCTTGCGCAAGATGAAGAAAAAGGTGTCCATGAATTCTATAAGTTTGGAGAAGTAGTACCACCAGAGAACTCGGATAATCTAGGAGGAAGAGGTTATTAATATCTATCAGAACAGTGCCACTGACATATTTATGAACATTCCCCAGAAGCAATCTGCTAAAGTCTCACACTCCTGAGATTCCTTTAAAAAAAAAAAAAAAAAAATCAAAGCAGTTGAGAACTCTGGCCACTCTTATCTTTTAGCTAGAGGAAATGGACTGAAGAGTGGTGGAAGTTTGAAGTCACAATAGAGTCAACTTTAAAAAGGGTCACTGACATCTTTTTAGGTTCTCACAAAAACAGAGGACTCAAAATTCAAAAATTGGGGTCTGCTTTATTCACTTTAGAAGTATTTGCAGTGTCATGAACACAGAAAAACCATCTGACAGACACTTTTGATTCTGGGGCTGGTATAGGTAGGTTAACAGGATATGAGGCAAAGAAGAAAAGGAACTAGAACTGCTACTGTCAGGTCCCTATCCAACCAAATCTGTCAAATAGGTGTCCATGCTGAGCTGAGAACAGCTGTCTTTTATATGAAAAAATAAACGCCCAGGAGTGGAAGTTGGAATCTAAAGACCACTAGAGGGTGAGGACACAGAACTTTGGTGGTGGGTGTGCTGTGGAACTATACAGTGTAATCTTACAATCTTGAAACCTACTATTAATCATCAACAAGAAAATGAACAAAAAAATACAAAGACCACTACTTAAAGAACACTTACAGGAATTAAAGCATTTAAGACACTGTTCTTATTACCCATTTACACAAATAGAGCACAAATAATAAATACATGCAACTTTTGGGAAAACTTTTACCTTCTGAAAAAGATAATTTAGTTTCCATTTTCATACCACATATAAAAATGTCAAGTGGGAATTACCTGGACAGTGAGGTTATGAATCATTTTGTCTTTTGTATAATTCTCTTATTTAAAAAAGATACAGTACCTTCATATCAGATTCTCCCGCACTGCGTGTGCCCTGGCAGAAGAAGTTGTATCTGCCTTCCCATACTCCTGTCACTAACTGGGGGGGGAAAATGGAATAAGTCAACTATCAAGCAATATCAGAACCATGACAATTCTATTCAATTAAACTCTGTTAGTTTCAGATTTTGTGAAAATTGACCTTGGATTGGTTGAAGCAGGTGATCATAAACAAAGGGAAAGTTTAAATGGTTTGAACTTTAACTTCACAAGTAGGTAGGTACAGTCAGAGATTTAGTGGTGGACCCAAGGGTTACTCATGGGCCTTCAGAGGCCTTCATTCAAGTGGTTTTATCGCAAGAACCCTGCCAATGCCAGTGCCTCGACCAAACCAATCACTGGCTCCCCATCCTATCACCACACTCTTATCACCCCTTTGGGGGGGTCTCCGGGGGGGAAATAAGCTCTCATCACAATCAGTTCTCCCCTAAACCAGTCCTTTTCAACCATGAGTGTGCAGATCAGAATAACCTCAAGTACATTCACTAAAACATGGATCACAGAAGGGGGAAGGAGAGATCTGAATCAATAGGATGGAGGTGAGAAGGGGAGTGAGAAGACCAAGGATTCTCATTTCTAGTAAGTTTCCAGGACATAGTGATGCTGCTGGTCTACAGACTACTCTTGAGAACCACTGCTATAAACCTAGAAATAATGCAGCCCTGATCTCATCATCTTCATGGTTTCTCGCTGCTCTGTCATCTCCTACTAAACACATGAATCAGACCTCTGCAAACTAAGAAGACTATGCCCATTCACTCACAGTAATGTCAGAGGGACACTAGGTTCTAGACTTGCAGTATTCCCAGCTCAATGTGGGGGCTTCAGTTTCCTCATTTGCAGACAAGGACACCTGACCTATACAAAATGGACTCCATCCATCTAGAGGGAAAGTTTACTCTGACCACCGGATGCATATCCACACTGCCACAAATTTCCATGCTACTCTCTGCCCATGGAAATAATAGCTCACTGCTTCTGCCTTAAATCTAGGGTGACCAGATGTCATGGGATGGAATTAACCTTGTGGCGGTCTGCCTATGACCTATCATATCTAGTTACACAGTACAAGGAATTGGTCACAGGAATCTCAGTTTGGCTGAGTGTGTTCTCACTCTAAAGGTTCTCAGAATGTGTTCCCCAGTTTAACTATACAAACATACCATGGAAACTTATCATGTGCAAATTCCTGAGCTCACCCCAGACTTTGAGAATCAAAACTCTGGGGGGGGGGGGGGGGGCGGTGATCTCAGAGTCCTGGATTTAACTCTTTGAGATGACAAGACAGCACCACCCAGGAATTTGTCAGAAACTGAAACTCTTGAGCTCCACCCTAGACCTATGGAGTCAGAAATTTCTTTGTGGGTCACTCAAAAGTGTGATAAGTGGTTGCTTTGTAGGTGACTTTGAGACAATTCAAGTCTGAGTCTCTCTGACTTAAATCTGTAGATCCCATTGGTGCTGGGCAGTAGGACCAGGAAGCTTTCAAACATCACTAATGTTTGGCCACATCCTAGACCATTAAACTAGAATCTTGAGGTTGTTTTTCACAAAGCGGTTAAGATAATTCTTCCTCACTGTCAAGTGAGAAGCACTAATCCCATGAAGCTAAACTTCTGCTAAGGAACTGTCAGCTAGCAGTGAGGAAGATGTAACTGAGACACCAGAATCCAAGAGCCTCCTGCTACACCCACCTATCCTTGAACAGAGGTAAGCTGTGTGAGAAAGCAAAGATTCTTCCCTCAGGGAATATCAGGTGAGGACAAAGGTTTGAAGGCACATTGTTAAACTTAACTAATCCTGACCTCAGAAATACGTGCCACAGTGGGTGTAACCACGGCATTTATGAGTATCTGGTGTTTCTTCTATTAAATTCCTTTTTTGTTATTTTCCTTTCTGTAAAACCTTTTACACAGGAAAAAAAAAACCCTATAAATTAAAGCATATTTTCTAATCAAAGAGCAACAGAAGGATTAAGAGTGCACATGTGAGCAGGCAACATTTAATGTTGAAGAACACCCTGAATCACAGAGGACACTGAATAAATACCGGAGCTGCTAAGGCAGCCATTTTCATCTAGGCTTAGAACATATTACAGGGGGTCGGGTGGTAGTGCAGTGAATTAAGCCCAAGCACCGTTGGCGAAAGGATGGATCCTGGTTGGAGCCCCTAGCTCCTCACCTGCAGGGGGGTTGCCTCACAAGTGATGAAGCTGGTCTGCGAATGTTTATCTTTCTCTCCTTCCCCTCCTCTCTCCATTTTTCTGTCCCATCTAACAACAACAACAATAAAATAACCATAACAATGATAAAACAAGGGCAACGAAATGGAAAAAAATAGCCTCCAGGCACAGTGGATTCATGGTGCAGGCACCAAGCCCCAGCAATAACCCTGGAGGCAAAAACAAAACAAAAAAAAACATTACAAATCAAATTCCTGCAAGCACAAGTTGTTTAATATATACATTATATAAAGTTAGATAAAATTACCTCCAAAAGCTCTATTTTTAAAAAAAAACAACAAAAAAAAACAATTTCTACGTTAAAGGCTAAAAAACACACAGCACATACAACCTATACCATCCCTGAAAGAGAGGCAATCACAAGGTGATTTCTTGGATGGACTAATAACTTTGATCTTTTACCAACTTCTAAAGTTATAGTCAGTTAAACATACCATATATAGACCTATCAGAAGCCCCAAGAATCAAAGTTTAGAGCCTATGTCCAAAAGTGGAACTGGTTGGCAGGTAGGGTGCACTGCGCTTGATCTCAGGAGAGAAGCACCCTCTTGGCAAAATGTGTTTTACAGCCCTTCCTTCTCTCCTATAAAGGAAATGAACTGTTTCTTGTGACTGGGGAATATAAAAAGCGAACTGAAGTGGCCCGGGAGTTGGCACAGTAGATAAAGCATTGGACTCTCCAGCATGTAGTCCAGGGTTTGATCTATAGCAGCACATGTACCAGAAAGATGTCTGCTTTTTTTTCTCTCTACGTCTATCTCATTAATAAATAAAATAAAAATCTTTTTTTTTTTTAAAAAAAAGCGAATTGAAATTCTGCTAAAATTTCTACAGGACTATTGCAAAAGGAACACTGAGAACAACACTACAAGTTTTCATGAAAGTAAATTTACCTAAAATAATAAAAGCCTTGTGCAAAAGTGTCAAAAAATTTTCAAATATGACTCTCTTTTTGTTTTCTGAAATTCTATCCTTTCATGAATCTAAAACTTTATCCACACTGTTTTTCTAGCTCCTACTTTAGTTTATGATGTCCTGGGGCACCTGGAGTTTGTATGTTCTTGCAAATTTTAGGATAGAATGGCTGGTGTGATTTGTGTATAGAGATTCAGATGACTGTCTCATGAATGATTACCTGGCGGGGGAGTGCAGTAAGGGGAGAGAGAGGAAAGGCAAGGGAGAGCTCTGGGGGCTCCTGTAATCCTGCATCTACTTCAACCTCAAGAGTGGGTCTTGACTGAGGGGCTCTTAACTCTAGCAGAAAGAACGATGTCTCTGTGCTTTAAAAACAAAAACAAAAAGAAAGAAAAAAAGAGAACTTCTGGAGTCGGGGCTACAGAGCAGCAACAGCTGTGTTTCTCTCCTCTCCTCTCTTCTCCCAGGTCAACTAGGTATACCAAAGAAGACATCTGGGACCACAACAAGGCAGGACTAGAATGACTTCAGGAACCCACCAAATCACCGGTGAGTGTAAATACACATGGCTCATGGACAGAGAGGAGCCTAGGGAAAGATTAAGTGGCTGGTAACAGTCCGGCAGTTTTACCAGTTGAGGCACTACCTCCAGTCTGTTTCACCAACAAAAAGACTGCTGAAGGGAGGAGAGGACTCCCCTAAGACTCACCAAATGCAACTGTGAGTCTCCATTGCTATTGCCCTGAGAGGCTGGAGCAGCAGGGGAAAGGCCCTGTGCTGACATCAGGGAACAGAGAACTAACCAAGAAACTCTGGAGAAGATCTATACCTCGGTGGCCTAGTGGCGGGGCTGTGTGGTGGGAGACTTTCCACATTGTTTGTCTAGTGAGAACATAGTGAATAATTCCCTCAGACTACAAAATAGGACTTGTTTAGAAACTCACAGGGACCAGCAGTGCTCCCTGGCTTGGCAGAGAAGCTGAATTGATCCTGCAGCTTTAGATCCTTGGGGTGTGAGAATCTCTTTGCATAACCACTGTATTATCTCTCCCCCACCCTGCTTTATTTCTTGGTCAGGAGTGAGGGATTAAGCTAAGAAGCCTATTTATATAGTTTAAAAGCCCTCTGGCTCCCATAGCCTACAGGAAAGAAAAAGAACAAAAGAGGCTTTTAAGCTACTGTGCATCAACTCAGGGGTTATAATAATATTTAAACAACTGTCAATTTCCACAACTGTGAACCCTTTAAGTACCTTACTTAGACACAAGTCAATTCAGGCAAGAGTGATCAGTAATTTGAAAAGTACTGAGAGGGGACTCATACATAACATACTATATAGAATGGTTAAACCAACAAGAAGAAATATTGGAGAAATGAACCAGGACAAGAGTCCAGCTAAAAGCCCCCCAAAGGGTGAAACACAAAATAATGAGGTCAACATACAAACACTAGCTAAGGAAATAATCACAGGAGTGAGTAAAGAATTTGAAAGAGATATAATCAGAAATGCAGAAACAACACATGAGACTCTGGAAGAAAACACTAATTATCTCAAGGTTACTAGAGAGCTGAAAGCTGAAATAGCTGAGCTAAGAACACAACTAGCTGAACAAGGTAAAACAGTATCAGAACAGGGAGGGTAACAAAATAGAAACTCCAGAAAACAGTAGAGGGGAGAGAGAATAGAATAAATGAGGCTGAAGACAGAATTAGCAAGATCAAGGTCAAATTAGAGACAACTAAAAATGAAGTAAGAGATCTCAAAAATTTCAGATTAAGACATACTGAAAACAACAACAGAGACCTATGGGATTGTCGGCTGTGACGAGGAGGAGAGAGAGAGAAGATCTGGAGCAGAGAGGGAACACAATTCTTTATTCGCACGGACATCTCAGAGTTGGGTGACAGCGCAGCAGTTCGGGCCACGTGGAGCTAGCAAAAATGGCCACCTCACACAGCACCCTTTTCTGTGTCTAATCAATGAGGTGAAAAGTGGGCAAGAGTTGGAAGAAGAAGGGCTTTTATGGGAGAAAGTTGGGACGTGATTGGCTAGGAAACAAGGCACTCAGAGATAGGATAATGGGAAGGTGGAGGAGTAAACAAAGCACTCCAGGATAGGATAATAGCTCTCGAGGGGGATGGGAAGGGGGAGGAGTAAACAAAGCACTCCAACTATCACGGGGAATTGACAATGCCCTGAGGGGACAACATGGCAGCTGTGACTGCATCTGCACAATTTCCCAGCATGGGATGATTTAAAAAGAAATAATATGCACATTATTGGTTTACCAGAGGAAGAAAGAGAGGGAGAAGAAGAAAGCATTCTTTAGGACATAATAGCTGAGAACTAATCTAGTCTGGAAAACATAAAAGACATAAAGGTTCAAGAAGCCCAGAGGGTCCCAAACAGATTTAACCCCAACTTAAAGAAACCAAGACACATATTTAGAATGGAAAGGAAGGATAAAGTAAGGATCCTGAAGGCTGCAAGAGAAAAACAAAGAGTCACCTACATAGGAAAACCCATAAGATTAGCAGCAGATGTCTCCACACCAACACTACAGGCCAGAAGAGAATGGCAAGATATCTATCGAGTGGTCAACGAGAAAGGCTTTCAACCAAGAATACTATATCCTGCTAGACTGTCATTCAGACTAGAAGGAGGCATAAAAAACCTCAGACAAGCAACAGTAGAAAGAATCAACTATCACCAAGCCTGCCCTGAAAGAAGTTCTGAAAAGTCTCCTATACACAGTCAGACCACCATAAATAGGCCATATATTAGAACACTAAAAATCTACAAGAATGGCGTTAAAATATCTTCAATCTATAATATCAATAAATGTCAATGGCCTGAATTCACCTACTAAAAGGCACAGAGTAGGAAGATGGATCAGAAAACACAGCCCAACAATATGTTGTCTACAGGAAACCCATCTAACTCAACAAGACAAACACAAGACTCAAAGTGAAAGAATGGAAAACCATCATACAAGTCAAGGGACCACAAAAAAGGGCAGTAATAGCTATTCTCATATCTGACATGATAGACTAAAATTAAAAAAATTTTAAAAGATAGGGATGGACATTACTTAATGCTCAGAGGACCAGTCAATCAGGAGGACTTAACAATTATGCACCCAATAAGAAGCCATCTAAATACATTCAACATCTACTGAAAGAGCTACAGCAAAATTAACAGCAACACTGTCATAGTAGGGGACTTCAACACCCCAATCTCTCAACTTGATAGATCATCCAAGCAGAAAATCATCAATAAAGACATGAGGGAGCTAAATGAGGAGATAGATAAACTAGAACTACTAGACACTTTCAGAATCATTCACCCCAAGAAACTGGAATACATATTCTACTCAAGTCCACATGGGTCTGTCTTAAGAACAGACCATATTTTAGGCCACAAAGAGAGCATCAGCAAATTCAAGAGCATTGAAATCACCCAAAGCATCTGCTCAGACCACAGTAGAATAAAACTATCACTTAAGAAACAACAAGGGAGTCGGGCGGTAGTGCAGTGGGTTAAGCACAGGTGGTACAAAGAGCAAGGACTGGTGTAAGGATCCTGGTTCAAGCCCCAGGCTCCCCACCTGTAGGGGAGTCACCTCAGAGGTAGTGAAGCGGGTCTGCCGGTGTCTATCTTTCTCTCCCCCTCTGTCTTTCCCTCCTCTCTCCATTTCTCTCTGTCCTATCCAACAACGACATCAATAATAACTACAACAATAAAACAAGGGCAACAAAAGGGAATAAATAAATATATAAAAAAGAATCAACAAAAGATTAGCAATAGTCCCAAAATATGGAAGCTGAACTCCCTTTTGTTGCCCTTGTTGTTTTATTGTTGTAGTTATTTTTTAAATAGGATAACAGTAATACTTTCCCCTTTTAAGGGGTAGCCAAAAGCTATTTATGAAATAATATGTGTGGTGCTTATCTGACTTAGGTTCGGCATATTATCTTTTACGTCTTGTACCACTCTTTCAAGCCATGGCCAGTCAAGCATGCTGATGAAGCTCTATCAGAAATTCTAAGAATCAAGTTTCAAAGCCTTTGTGTCAGGTGTGGGCTTGAGGAAGCACATAGGGTGGGTGTGCACAATGACTACTATTGTATTCTATTGAACTGCAATGCTCTCTGCACCCATGTAGCTGTCCCCCCAATTCAAACTCTTAAAATCCTATCCATCCTTCAAAATGCAATTAAAATTCTATTTTCTGGACTATGCCTACCTGCATTCCAGCCTGAAATTTGTTGTCTTCTAAGCTTATCCTACTATGACTTGTAGCTATTTTTCATATGTTCCCTTTAAGCCCTTTGTTATGAATCAGTTTTAAGCTCCTTCCTAAGTTCTGGGTGTGACTATTGCTCTTACATTCACAGAACAGATCATATGTATGTGTATTTGCATATGTATGTAAGAGGTGCTGAACAAATATTTGTTAAACTAATGACAATGCATGGTATTGCTTTTTGCCCCCTCCCATTCAAGTCTTATGTTTCATTTGCAGAAAAAAAATTTATTTCTGCTTTGCAAATGGAGAAAATGAAATACAATGAAAAGTATTTTAATGAGGATTGTGACAATATTCACATGAATTATATAAAGAAGAGGAAAACCATTGCTCATCATATGCTATACTGGGCTGACAGAGGGCTCAGTTCTTGAATATCTTTGCTTCTTCAGGAAGGATAGATTAATTTAAGCCAAAAGGACATAGCTTCAGTGTTAAAAGTCTTCTAAAACTGTCAGTAGTCCTTCATAAAATGGGTCAATGTAGGGTATTCTTCCCTTAGTCCCCTGGCTAAGTGTTAACTTGACCTCAGCAGCTTTCAAAACAAAGGGAGGCCTCCCTTACAGTCCTGAGAGGAGGACATCTTAGGAGACAACACACCTATGAAAGTCACTTTATCCACCATTTCCCTTCAAGGCTCAGACATGGTTTTTTTCAAAAAAGGTGCGTTGGTGAGTTCCCTGGAAATTCATCAGGACATAGACACCACAGGGTAAAAGGACAGGGGCTGGACAAAGACAAGATACTCAAAGTTAAGGACAGGATTCTGGGGATCACTTCAAAAGAAAACAGGCCATAAGAAAGAGCTTGCCACTAGTTATCAAAGCTGACATAGCACCAACTACTCCTAGAGCAACAATAGGGAACATTATTTACCCTACCTGGCTTTTTCCATGTAACCAAGTTACAAACAGCACTGCTGCAGACCATATGTGCTTTCTCCTTCCTGGGAGTAAAGTAAACTTTATAATTAGGTCAGGAGCATGTGAAGAGCTATAATTAAAGTCTAGCTGGAAGCTTTCTTCTCTCCTTGTGAGACAAATTCAATAAGCCAAAGGTGATTTCATACATCGTTTCTTTTAAAGAAGAAAATTTAGGTGAGTATCACAGCTGGGTCTGAATGACGCAGTTCATGAAGTGAATAAATCACTTCCAACACTGAAAATTGACTTTCCTCACCTAACACCACATTTAATGACAAATGAGATATAACCTTTAGCATGATAAACATTTTCCATGGTACTTTGTGGAATACTATCAAAGCATCTCAAGAAACAAGGTCATTAAAATACATAAAGAACAAGCATGATAGGGAGGTGGAGCTACGAGCAGCAGATCGCTTTCTTTCCTCTCCTCTCCTCTCCTCTCCTCTCCTCTCCTCTCCTCTCCTCTCCTCTCCTCTCCTCTCCCCTCCCCTCCCCTCCCCTCCCCTCCCCTCCCCTCCCCTCCCCTCCCCTCCTCTCCTCTCCTCTCCTCTCCCAGATCAACTAGGAATACCAAAGGAGACCACCCGGGAACGAAACAAGACAGGACTAGAATGACCACAGGAACCCAGTAAATCACCGAATCTGGAGCAGTGACAGGGAGGGACACCAGGGAGGGACAGAGATCTAACCAGGAAACTCAGGAGAAGATCTATACCTCGGTGACATAGCTGAGGGGCTGTGAAAGTCTCTTTGCATAACCACTGGATTATCTCTGCTACACCCTGCTTTATCTCTTGGTGAGGAGTCAGTGATTAAGCTAAGAAGCCTACTGATAGTTTAAAAGCCCTCAGACTCCCATAGCCTACAGGGAAGAAAAAAAAAGAGGCTTTTAAACCACTGAGCTCCAACTCAGAGATTTAAATACTATTGAAACAACTGTTAACTTCCGCCATTGTGAACCCTTTAATTAACTTACTTAGACACAAGTCAATCCAGGCAATAGTGATCAATAATTTGAAAAGTACTGATAAAGGGAACTCTTAACATAATATATAAAATGGTTAAAACAACAAGAAGAAATATTGGAGAATCGAACCAGGACAAGAGCCCAGCTAAAAGTGCTCCAGAGGGTGAAGCACAAAATAACGAGTTCAACATCCAAACACTAGCTAAGGAAATACTAACAGGAGTGAGTACAGAATTTGAAAAATTATAATCAGAAATATGGGAACAACAAATGAGAATATGGAAGAAAATACTAATTACCTCATGGTTATTAGAGAGCTGAAAGCTGAAATCACTGAGCTAAAAATGCAACTAGCTGAACAAGCTAAAGCAGTATCAGAGCAGGGCAACAAAATAGATGAATTCCAGAAACCAGTAGAGGGCAGAGAGAATAGAATCTATGAGGCTGAAGACAGAATTAGCAAGATTGAGGATGAATTAGAGACAACTAAAAAGGAAATAAGGATCTCAAAAAGAGATTAATAGATGCTGAAAACAACAAGAGAGTCCTATGGGATGACTTCAAAAGAAACAATATACGCATTATTGGCATACCAGAGGAAGAAAGAGAAGGAGAGGAAGAAAGCATTTTCCAGGCCATAATAGCTGAGAATTTCTCTAGTCTAGACAACATCAAAGACATAAAAGATTCAAGAAGCCCAGAGGGTCCCAAACAGAATTAACCCAGACCTAAAGACACCAAGACATATCATACTTAGAATGGAAAGGAATAAGGATAAAGAAAGGATCCTGAAGGCTGCAAGAGAAAAACAAAGAGTCACCTACAAAGGAAAACCCATAAGATTAGCAGCAGACTTCTCCATACAAACACTACAGGCCAGAAGAGAATGGCAAGATATCTATCGAGTGCTCAATGAGAAAGGCTTTCATCCAAGAATACTATATCCCGCTAGACTGTCATTCAGACTAGATGGAGGCATGAAAACCTCAGACAAGCAAGAGTTGAAGGAATCAACTATCACCAAGCCTGCCCTGAAAGAAGTTCTAAAAGGTCTCCTATAAACAATCAGACCACCACAAATAGGACATATATTAAAACACTCTAAAACTCTACAAGAATGACGTTAAAATATCTTCAGTCTTTGATATCAATAAATGTCAATGGCCTGAATTCACCTATTAAAAGACACACAGTAGGAAGATGGATCAGAAAACACAACCCAATAATATGCTGTCTACAGGAAACCCACCTAACTCAACAAGACAAACACAGACTTAAAGTGAAAGGATGGAAAACTATCATACAAGCCAATGGCTCACAAAAAAGGACAGGAACAGCTATTCTCATATCTGACATGATAGACTTTAAAATAGATAAAATTAAAAAAGATAGGAATGGACACTACTTGATGCTCAGAGGATCAATCAATCAAGAGGACTTAACAATTATTAACATCTATGTACCCAATGAGAAGCCATCTAAATATATCAAACTTCTACTGAAAGAGCCACAGCAATATATTAACAGTAACACAATCATAGTAGGGGACTTCAACACCCCACTCTCTCAACTTGACAGACCATCCAGGCAGAAAATCAATAAAGACAAAAGGGAGCTAAATGAAGAGATAGATAAACTATAACTATTGGACATTTTCAGAGTCATTCATGCCAAGAAACTGGAATACACATTTTACTCAAACCCACATGGGTCATTCTCAAGGATAGACCATATGTTAGGCCACAAAGACAGCATCAGCCAATTCAAGAGCATTGAAATCATCCCAAGCATCTTCTCAGACCACAGTGGAATTAAACTAACACTTAACAATCAACAAAAGATTAGTAACAGTCCCAAAATGTGGAAGCTCAACAGTACACTTCTTAACAATTTCTGGGTCAAAGAGGAAATCAAGGAAGAAATCAAAATGTTTCGAGAGTTCAATGAAAATGAAGACACAAGCTATCAAAATATTTGGGACACAGCTAAAGCAGTCCTAAGAGGGAAGTTCATAGCTATACAAGCACACATTAGGAAACAAGATAAAGCACAAATAAACAGCCTGATTGCACATCTTAAAGACCTAGAAGAAGAACAACAAAGGAACCCTAAAGCAACCAGAAGGTCAGAAATCACTAAAGTTAGGGCAGAAATAAATAACATTGAGAATAAGAAAACCATACAAAAGATCAACGAAAGTAAATGTTGGTTCTTCAAAAGAGTAAACAAAATCGACAAACCTCTAGCCAGACTGACCAAAAACCACATGGTCATATCAATAGATGCAGAGAAAGCCTTTGACAAAATACAACATCCCTTTATGATCAAAACACTACAAAAAATGGGAATAGATGGAAAATTCCTGAAGATAGCGGAGTCTATGTATAGCAAACCTACAGCCAACATCATACTCAATGGTGAAAAACTGGAAGCATTTCCACTCAGATCAGGTACTAGACAGGGCTGTCCACTATCGCCATTACTATTCAACATAGTGTTGAAAAAGACACAAAGAAGTGGAAAGATATTCCACATTCATGGGTTGGAAGAATTAACATCATCAAAGTGAATATATTACCCAGAGTCATCTACAAATTTAATGCTATCCCCATCAAGATCCCAAGCACATTTTTTAGGAGAATAGAAAAAATGCTACACATGTTTATCTGGAACCAGAAAAGACCTAGAATTGCCAAAACAATCTTGAGAAAAAAGAACAGAACAGGAGACATCACACTCCCAGATCTCAAACTGTATTATAGGGCCGCTGTCATCAAAACTGCTTGGTACTGGAACATGAATAGACACACTGACCAGTGGAATAGAATTGAGAGCCCAGAAATGAGGCCCCACACCTATGGACATCTAATCTTTGACAAAGGTGCCCAGACTATTCAATTGGGAAAGCAGAGTCTCTTCAACAAATGGTGTTGGAAACAATGGGTTGAAACATGCAGAAGAATGAAACTGAATCACTGTATTTTACCAAATACAAAAGTAAATTCCAAGTGGATCAAGGACTTGGATGTTAGACCACAAACTATCAAATACTTAGAGGAAAATATTGGCAGAACTCTCTTCCACATAAATTTTAAAGACATTTTCAATGAAACGAATCCAATTACAAAGAATACTAAGGCAAGTATAAACCTATGGGACTACATCAAATTAAAAAGCTTCTTCACAGCAAAAGAAACCACTACCCAAACCAAGAGACCCCTCACAGAATGGGAGAAGATCTTTACATGCCATACATCAGATAAGAGTTTAATAACCAACATATATAAAGAGCTTGCCAGACTCAACAACCAGACAACAAACAACCCCATCCAAAAATGGGGGGAGTACTTGGACAGAATATTCACCACAGAAGAGATCCAAAAGGCTGAGAAACACATGAAAAAATACTCCAAGTCTCATTGTCAGAGAAATGCAAATAAAGACAACAATGAGATATCACTTCACTCCTGTGAGAATGTCATACATCAGAAAAGGTAACAACAGCAAATGCTGGAGAGGGTGTGGGGTCAAAGGAACCCTCCTACACTGCTGGTGGGAATGCAAATTGGTCCAACCTCTGTGGAGAACAGTCTGGAGAACTCTCAGAAGGCTAGAAATGGACCTCCCCTATGATCCTGCAATTCCTCTCCTGGGGATATATCCTAAGGAACCCAACACATCCATCCAAAAAGATCTGTGTACACATAATGTTTTTGGCAGCACAATTTGTAATAGCCAAAATCTGGAAGAAACCCAGGTGTCCAACAACAGATGAGTGGCTGAGCAAGTTGTGGTATATATACACAATGGAATACTACTCAACTGTAAAAAATGGTGACTTCACCGTTTTCAGCCGATCTTGGATGGACCTTGAAAAAATCATGTTGAGTGAAATAAGTCAGAAACAGAAGGATGAATATGGGATGATCTCACTCTCAGGCCGAAGTTGAAAAACAAGATCAGAAAAGAAAACACAAGTAGAACCTGAAATGGAATTGGCATATTACACCAAAGTAAAAGACTCTGGGGTGGGTGGGTGGGGATAATACAGGTCCATGAAGGATGATAAATGACATAGTGGGGGTTGTATTGTTAAATGGGAAACTGGGGAATGTTATGCATGTGCAAACTATTGTATTTACTGTTGAATGTAAAACATTAATTCCCCAATAAAGAAATAAATTTAAAAAAAAACAAGCATGATAATGTCATCTAAAGAGGACCTTATCAGCTACTTACCTCAAGATGTCAAAGTGACAAGATAACCCCATTCCAAAAGGGCTTTCTGCTTTTAGTGATAATGGCTTGATGAGCTCTGTGGTTATTACTTCCCAAGCAATAATGGAATGAAATAGAGACATACTGGAATTCAATTGTACCACAGGACCTGAGGGATACTTCTAAGTCACACAATGCCAAGAGCTGGAGGTGGATATTTTCACAGCTCTGACCATTTCTATGTCAATCTCCAACTGTGTAATTCTTACACCTGATACAAATCCATGTTTTTAGTAAGGAAGCAGAGAAGTGATCTGAGTGGCCCAAAGTTATACTAGTTTAGTGGCAGTATTGTAACCAGCACCTGAGAATCCTCTCAAAACAAATGCAACCTTAAATAGCAGTTCCAAGTTCTTTGGACTTTGTTTATATTCTTGGTAAGAACTCAACAGGGATGCTATTATCATGAATAATTCTGTAAAAAAAAAAAGACCATCCTCACCTGCAGGGGGGAAGCTTTACCAGCGGTGAGGCAGGGCTGCAGGTGTCTCTGTCTTGCTCTCTATCCCCCTCCCCATGAATTCCCTGTCTCTACTCAATAATAAATAAAAATAAAAATGAAAAAACAGACCATTAACTGCATCTTTATCTTCAGCAAATGTTTGGTTTAGAATTCAACATCTGGGGGAGGGGTCAGGTGATGCAGCACCTAGTTGAGTGCACACATTACCATGTATAAGGGCCCATGTTCAATCCCTAAATCCCCACCTACAGGTAGGAAGTTTCACTAGCAGTGAAAGTGCTGTAGGTATCTCTCTTTCACCTTTTCTGTCTTCCCTCTGTCCTAGTCAAAAGGAAAAGAAGAATAAAAAGACTCCAAGGGTTGCTTCCAGAGGAAGTTTCACTAGCAGTGAAAGTGCTGTAGGTGTCTCTCTTTCACCTTTTCTGTCTTCCCTCTGTCCTAGTCAAAAGGAAAAGAAGAATAAGAAGACTCCAAGGGTCGCTTCCAGAGGCAGGGCTACAGAGTAGCAGCAGCTGTATTTCTCTCCGCTCCTCTTCTCTTCCTGGTCAACTAGGAATATCAAAGATCACCTGGGACTACAACAAGACAGGACTAGAACTACTTTGGGAAGCCACCAAATCGCTGGTGACTGCAAACACGTGTGGCTTGTGGACAGAGAAGAGCCATACAGAGAGATTCCTGGGATTAAAGCCCATATCTACTCCCAAGCAGCTGATAACAGTCTGGCAGTTTGCCAGTTGAGGTGCCACCTCCAGTCTGTTTTACCAACAAAAAGATTGCAGAAGGGAGGAGAGGATTCAGCTAAGTCTCACCAAATGCAACTGTGAGTCTCCATTGCTACTGCCCCTCAGAGGCCGGAGCAGCAGCTGGGAGGCCCCAGGCAGACATGGGAGGGCGGTGGGGGCAGAGAACTGGCCGGGAAATTCAGGAGAAGCTATACACCTCAGTGGACTAGAGATGGGGTTATGTAGTGGGAGCCTTTCCACATTGTTCTCCTGAAAAGTTGGGAAACATGATGAATTATTGCCATAGAACCCAGAGAGTATAAACGATATTTGTTTGGAAACTCACAGTGTTGCCATCTTGGCTCTGGCTGTTGGCAGAGCAATTGAATTGAGCCTGGGGCTTTGGATCCTCAGGGCATGGGAGTGTCTCTGAATAACCACTGTGCTATCTCTCCCCACCCTGATTTATTTCTTGGTCAGGAGTGAGGGATTAAGCTAAAAAGCCTAATTATAGTTAAAAACCACTTAGGCTCCAATAGCCTACAGGAAGAAAAAGAACAAAAGAGGCTTTAACAGACACTGTGCTTCAACTCAGGGATTTGATAACATTGAAACAACTGTTAATTGCCACAACTGTGAACTCTTTAAGTACCTCAGACACAAATTAATCCAGGCATGAGTGATCAATCACTAGACTGAAAAGCACTGAGAGAGGGACCTCATAACACAATATGTATAATGGTTAAACCAAGAAGAAACATTGAAGAAATGAACTAGGACAAAAGCCCAGGTAAAGGCCCCCAAAGTAGAAGCACAGAAGAATGAGGTCAATGTCCAAATGCTAATTGAGGAATTAGTCACAGGAGTGAGGACAGAGTTTGAAAGTAAAGACATCAGAAGTAGGGAAACAAGAAATGAGACTCTGAAAGAAAACACTAATTTTCTTGAGGTAATTAGAGAGCACAAAGCTGAAATAGCTTAGCTAAGAGCACAACTACCTGAACAAGCTAATACAGTATCACAACAAGGTAACAAAATAGCTGAGCTAAAGAAAACAATAGAGGGGCGAGAAAATAGAATAAATGAGGCAGAAAAAAGAATTAGCAAGATTGAGGGTGAATCAGAGAAAAGAAAAGAGATCTCAAAGAGAGATACTGAAAACAACAAAGACATGTGGGATGACTTCAAAAGAAATAATATACACATTATTGGCTTAATAGAGAAAGACAGAGAGGGAGGGGAAGAAAGAATTCTTCAGGACATAATAGCTGAGAACTTCTCCAATCAAAACAACATAAAACACATAAAGGTTCAAAAGGCCCAGAGGGTCTCAAACAGAAATAATCCAGAAATAAGTTCTGAGAGGTCTACTAAAACCATCAGACCACCATAAAATGTCATATATCAGAACACTTTAAAAATCTACAATAATGGTGTTAAAATATCTTCAATCTATAATATCAATAAATGTCAATGGCCTGAATTCATCTATTAAAAGACACCCAGTAGGAAGATGGATCAGAAAACAGAACCCAACCACATGCTGTCTGCAAGAATCTCACCTAACTCAACAAGACAAACACAGACTAAAAGTGAAAGGATGGAAAATTATCATATAAACCAATGGACCACAAAAAAGGGGCAGGAACAGCTATTCTCAATGTGGCACAATGGACATTAAAATAAAGAGAGGGATGGACATTACTTAATGCTCAGAGGATCAGTCAACCAAGAGGACTTAACAATTATTAACATCTATGCACCTAATGAGAAGCCATCTAAACACATCAAACACCTACTGAAAGAGCTACAGCAATATATTAACAGAAACACAGTAATACTAGGGGACTTCAACACCCCACTCTCTCAACTTGACAGACAATCCAGGCAGAAAATCAACAAAGAACTGAAGGAGCTAAATAAAGAGATAGGTTAAGTTAGAACTGTTGGATATTTTCAGAGTCATTCACCCCAAGAAACCAGAATACACATTCTGTTCAAGTCCACATGGGTCATTCTCAATGAGAGACCATATGTTTGGCCACAAAGGCATTGTCATCAAATTCAAGAGCATTGAAATCACCCCAAGCATCTTCTCCAACCATAGGGAAATTCAATTAACACTTAACAATAAACAAAAAAATTAGTAAAAGTCACAAAATGTGGAAACTCAATAGTACAGTACTTAACAACCACTGAGTCAAAGAGGACATTTAGGAAGAAATCAAAACGTTTCAAAAGTTCAATGAAAATGAAAACACAAGCTATCAAAATATTTGGGACACAGCTAAGGCAGTACTGAGAGGGAAGTTCATAGCACACATTAGGAAACAAGAAAAAGCTCAAATAATTTGATTGCACATCTTAAAGACTTAGAAGAACAACAAAGGAATTCTAAAGCAACCAGAAGGACAGAAATAAATAAAGTTAGGGTGCAAATAAATATCATTGAAAATAAGACAACCATACAAAAAAAGATCAATGAAAGTAAATGTTGGTTCTTCGAAAGAGTAAACAAAATCAACAAACCTTTAGTGAGACTCACAAAACAAAAAAGGGAGAACATCCAAATAAATCGAATGGTAAATAAAAGAGGAAATATCACAACAGACACTGCAGAAATTCAACGTATAATGCAAGGCTTCTATGAACAACTATATGCCACCATGCTAGAGAACCTGGAAGAAATGGACAAGTTCCTAAATACCTATGAACTTCCAAAATTAAATAAAGAGGAACCAGAATCTATGAACAGGCCAATAACAGCCAATGAGATTGAAACAGTTATCAAAAGCCTTCCCAAGAATAAAAGTTCTGGACCACATGATTTGACAAATGAATTCTACAAAACCTTCAAGGAAGAGTTAACACCTCTACTTTTAATAGTCTTCCAGAAGGTTGAAGACACAGGAATACTCCCTTCCAGCTTCTATGAAGCCAACACCACTCTGATACCAAAAGAAGTCAGGGACACACCCAAAAAAGAAAACTACACACCAATATCTCTGATGAACATAGATGCTAAAATATTAAACAAAATTCTAGCCAACTGGATACAGCAGTATATTAAAAAGATTGTTCACCATGACCAAGAGGAATTTATCCCAGGGATGCAACGTTGTTTTAATACACGTAAATCCATTAGCGTGACCCACCACATCAATAAAAGCAAGAACAAAAACCACATGGTCATATCAATAGATGCAGAGAAAGCCTTTGACAAAATACAACATCCCTTTATGAACAAAACACTACAAAAAATGGGAATAGATGGAAAATTCCTCAAGATAGTGGAATCCATTTATAGCAAACCTACAGCCAACATCATACTCAATGGTGAAAAACTGGAAGGATTTCCCCTCAGATTAGGTACTAGCCGGGGCTGCCCATTATCATCATTACTGTTCAGCATAGTATTGGAAGTTCTTGCCATAGCAATCAGGCAGGAACAAGGAATTAAAGGGATACAGATTGGAAGAGAAGAAGTCAAACTCTCCTTATTTGCAGATGACATGATAGTATAAATAGGAAAACCTAAAGAATCCAGCAAGAAGCTTTTGGAAATCATCAAGCAGTATAGTAAGATGTCAGGTTACAAAATTAACATGCAAAAGTCAGAGGCATTCATTCTTCTATGCAAACACTAAGTTGGAAGAAGAAGAAATCCAGAAATCAATTCCTTTTACTATAGTAACAAAAACAATAAAATATCTAGGAATAAATCTAACCAAAGAAGTGAAAGAATTATATACTGAAAATTATGAGTCACTACTCAAGGAAACTGAAAAAGACACAAAGAAGTGGAAAGATACTCCATGTTCATGGGTTGGAAGAATTAACATCATCAAAATGAATATACTGCCCAGAGCCATATACAAATTTAATGCTATCCCCATCAAGATCCCAACCACATTTTTTTTTTTAGGAGGATAGAACAAAAGCTATAAATGTTTATCTGGAACCAGAAAGGATCTAGAGTGCCAAAACAATCTTGAGAGACTGGGGGTAGCACACTCCCAGATCTCAAAGTGTATTATAGAGCTATTGTAATCAAAAGTGCTTGGTACTGGAACATGAATAGACACAGTGACCAGTGGAATAGAATTGAGAGCCTGGAAGTAAGCCCCTACACCCATGGGCATTTAATCTTTGACAAAGGTGCCCAGACTATTCAATGGGGAAGGCAGAGTCTCTTCAACAAATGGTGTTGGAAAAATTGGGTTGAAACATGCAGAAGAATGAAACTGAACCACTATATTTCACCAAATACAAAAGTAAATTTCAAATGGATCAAGGACTTGGGATGTTAGACCAGAAACTATCAGATACTTAGAGGAAAATATTGGCAGAACTCTTTTCTGCATAAATTTCATACAGCAGAAATAGTAACAGCAACAAATGCTGGAGAGGTTGTGGGTACAAAGGAACCCTCCTGCACTGCTGGTGGAAAAGAAGTTGGAAAGCAGTCTGGAGAATTCTTAGAAGGCCAGAAATGAACGTACCCTATGAAACAAACCCATCCAAAAAGACTTATGTATATCTATGTTCATAGCAGCAAAATTTGTAATAGCCAAAACCTGGAAGCAACCCAGGTGTCCAACATCACATAAGTGGCTGAGCAATTGTGACCTATAAACAAAATGGAATACCACTCAGCAATTAAAAATGGTGATTTCATTATTTTTCAGCCCATCTTGGAAGGAGCTTGATGAAATTATGTTAAGTGAAATAAGTCAGAAACAGTGATTAATATAGGATGATCTCACTCACAGGCAGAAGTTGAAAAAGAAGATCAGAAGAGAAAACACCAAGCAAAAGTTGAAATGGAGTTAGTGTACTGCACTAAAGTAAAAGCCTTGGGGTGGATGTAGGGGAGGATACTGGTCCTGGAACATGATGGCAAGAGGATCCAGTGCGGTTGTATTGTTATGTGGAAAACTGGGAAAGGGTATGCATGTACAAACTATTGTATTTACTTTCGAGTGTAAAACATTAATTCCCAAACAACAAAAAAGGAAATGAAGAAGGAAAGTGAAGAGGAGGAGGAGAACTAGGAGATGAGGAGGAGGAGGAGGGGGAAAGGAAGAGGAAAAAGAAGGAGAGAGAGAGAGATATAGGTAGGTAGAGAGAATGGTCACCAGAAGTGGTGAATTTTTCATGTTGGCACCAAGGTACAGTGATAACCCTGGTGGCAAAAAAAAAAAGAAAGAAAGAATAAATAAATAAATCAGATACTCAAAATTAAAACTATCTTGTTCCTCCAGGCAGTGCCTGACCAATACTTGCAGTGATATTTGAAAATAGTCTCAAGTGGTTTTGCATTTTTGATCCTTCATGTAAAGTATAATGATGCCTATTAATGTAATTTCACATTTGTGACCTCCATAAGTGGTTTCATTTTAAATTCCTTATGACCAGGGATACCCTTCTGTTACATATAGCTGATCAGAATAATTTTGGTTAAGTTACAAGGACAAGCTCTGTGCACTAGAGAAGTCTTTAGAACAAAGCACAAAGAAAGAGCTTGTCCTCAGCCCAACGAACACGGGTATGTCTGGCACTTTTCCCTGAACCCTCTTGGGTTAGCAGTCCTTTTCTTCCACTATTCAGGACTACTGAGAAGTGAATTCACATTGTAGGCTGTTTCCACAAACCCAGTAAGACATACTCACTTTATATTTCATGAGGGCATTTAGCAGCTGGAGAGAGAAAAATGTCAAGTTACAAGTCTTTTCAGGCAGTACTACTTAATGGTTGGGTACAGGCTTAAATTCTTATTTAAAAAAAATTTTTTAACTCTATTTATTGGATAGAGACAGCCAGAAATTGAGAGGAGGGGGAGCAAGAGAGGGAGAGACAGAGAAACACCTGCAGCCCTGCTTCACCACTTGCAAAGTTTTCTCCCTGCAGGTAGGGACCAGGGAGCTCAAACCCAGGTTCCTATGTATTATAACATGTGTGCTCAACCAGATGTGCCACTCTCTGGCCCCGTACAGGCTTAAATTCCATCTCTACCACAGAAACTGTCTCTTTTGGAAAGTGCAGTGAATATTAAAATAGGCTAGCCCAGCACCCAACATAAAGTAGATACTAAAGTCCTTGCTACAATTCTGGCCAAATGTTTGTTACTTCAGCTCCTAACACAAGAAGACCCAATGGAAAAAAAAAAAAAAAAGACCCAAGGCTAAATTGAAGGTCACTCCTATTGTGAAGGCCGCCTCAGCCAGAGCTTTTTTTTTTTTTTTTTGTATATTTTAAAGGAAAATCTCCAGTCTACCTACTGGTGCTGGCCTAGCAGACCAAGTCTGTCATGAGGGTGTATAGACTGACACTTTTCTTATTGTACCAGCTGCAAAGTCAGGTTCTCACCAAAGTTTTATGGAATCAGTTTAAAGGTGTCAGGCATGGTCTTGGCCCAACCCCAAAACTTCCTCTTTCAGGAGTCATTTCTTCCTCTTCCTCTGCATATGAAGAATGAGGGGAAGGATGTCTGGGCTGCATCCTTCTTTTTACTCTTCCACTGAAATGTGTTCTCCCAGGACAGTGGGAGATAAACTGAGAGTCGAGTAGCAAGTGGGACATTTCCACTTGCTAGGAGAAATTGCTTTGGAAATTCAGTTGTAATGGATGTAAGAGTGAGAAATATTTTAGGCAACGGTCAGGCCCTTCAAAATAAGTATTTGTCTCATCAGGTGTTTCACATTCTCTATACTTCAGTTAAAGGGGAAAAGGCGAGGAAATAGCTTTTGCAAATTATTTTGGAAAACAAAATCCCTTTTAAATAAAGTTTAATAATTAATTGTCAAACCTAAGTGCTTTTCCAAATCCTATTTTCCCACAATAACATATCTATTTTAGGAAAGCCTGAAAAGAAAGAAAAACACAGCAGCTTAGAATATTATGTTTCCAAAGCAACTGCTCTGTGTTTCTCTCAAGAACTTTTCAAAGCCAAAGGCTGGGAGGAAGTTTATGTCAGGTGCCTAGGGTGATGCCTAAATAGCATCAGCCCCACAATTAGAGATGCTGAGAGGCACAAGCAAAATACTCGGCCCACCAATGCTTTCTTCTTTCATCCTTCTGATTAAGAAGCATCAGAAGAATATTCAAAGAAAAGAAAAAGGACTGACTTCTTCTGGCAATGTGGCAAATGGAACAAAAGCAAATCCATCTACCTTACTAAAACATAAACACAAAAATACTAAATGAAACATATCAAAGGAACTCCAACACTACTGATCCCTAACTATATGGTGAAGTTTTACCCTAAACTTGTTCACAAAAGAAGCTAGTCAACATTCAAGCCCTTTTATTTGGGGAGGACATTTATCTGAGATGACCCATCAATAATGGTAGTTTGGGATACTTAGAAAATCTGGAAAAATGTTTTGTTTTCAAAACTTAAAGAAAAATTCCAAAATTCAACATTTAATTGTTTCCATAATTTAACTATTTCTAGAGGCATGACCTCTTGGAATGCAATTCAAAGAAAACTTTCTAAAGACTGTCTTAAGGGCTAGGGAGATAACTTAGTCTGCTATTGTACCAACTTGCATGCCTGAGGCCCCTGATGCTGCAGGTTCAACCACTGGTGCCACCTTTCGTAAGTGTTGAGTAGTGCTCTAGGCAGTCCTCCCTATCTTTGTCCTTCAAGCACCTTTGTCATAGTACATAAAATCCTTTTTAAAAGGGAGAATATTGGAAGGTAGATAGCATAATGGTTATTCAAAGAGACTCTCATGCCTGAGTCTCCAAAGTCCCAGGTTCAATCCCCCGCACCACCATAAGCCAGAGCTGAGCAGTGCCCTGGTAAAAAAAAGAATATCTTTAAAAGCAATACAAAAATGAGTAATTTATATGTCTTTAATATAATGGAGAGAGGGGCCAGGTAATGGCACACCTGGCTGAGCACGTATGTTACGAATCTCAAGGACCTGGGTTTGAGTTCCCAGTCCCCACGTGCAGGGGGAAAGCTTTCGCAAGTGGTGAAGCAGTGCTGCAGGTATCTTCTGTCTCTCTCCCTCTGTAACACCCCTTCCTTTTCAATTTCTGGCTGTCTCTATCCAATACATAAGTAAAGATAATTTAAAAAATAATAGTAATATAATGGAGAGAAAAAAAACTCCATATTGTGGAATAGAAAAAAAAATAGTGAATTTTTATAAAGTCACTGAAAATCATTCAAACCAAACAATAACAAAATGAAACAGCCAATTAGAAACAACTGAAAGCATTTTTTTTTTTTTTTAAAGAAGAAGATCTGAGAATGTCTAACATATGTCTAATAGAAACTCCAGGTGAAGACAATGGAAGACAAGAGAGGTCAGTCAAGAAAATGTCCGTATTTTTCTAAGCTAAAAAGCATTTAAATTCTCAGCTTGAAGGCATCCAAGTTCTTAATAAGATAAAATAGATGCCAATCTGGGACAAGATAGTTGTACCTAGAGGAAAAAAAAAAAAAAGAAAAGATTACCTAAGTAGAGTAAGAGTAGCTTTCCTTGGAAATAAATGTTCAGAGTGCTGGGGGGCACGGGGAACTATTAATCCAAAATTCTACAGCCTGCTAAAGTATCATCCAAGCATAATGATACCTGAGTTTTCTCCTTCATAGGGCTAATGTATATTTATTCCCTGTTGCTGGAACTGTGTTTGTGAATAATGTGAAAGAATTATCTCTTTAAAGTCTTCATTATTCTTATAATCACTAAGCATTTATTACAAAAACAAAAATTAATCTGGTTTTCAATTTGATTTATTTTTGCTAATTAAGAGTAAAATGGTGATTCCAGTATTTACATTTCTCTATCTTAATGCTCAGGATTCAGTGGAGCTATACTAACAATGAATAGGAAAATATATAGAAGAAATATCTTAAATTATGGCATGTTGCATGCCAGTGATGTGTTTTTGAGGTGTAGGATGCCAGGGAGCACATTCAATTTATTGGAAAGGAAGGTGGAATGTTTCTTACAAAGTGGGGCGGGGGCACTGAAAGTCACTGCTCTACAAATAAGTCTTCTCATTCAGTCTTTTCATTATGTCACAGAGAAACCAATTCTTGGGTAGAATCCTCAAAAAATGTGATGGGAACTATCAACATAAGCATACTTGGTTTAGATTTGAAATGATCTGAGGGGGTAGAGAAAAAAAAAGAGGCCTAGTTTTGGAGTTAAATAGGGCATAAAATGGACAAGCTAAGAAAACTCCAGTGTCACCTCCTGATGAGAAGACCCAACAGTTCTTTCAATTCAAAGCCATGTGCCCTGCTGTGAAATACTGACCCAGGTTTTGGTAATTGCAGATGAATCTTAGGATCATTAGGCCAAGTTGACCAAGAGGAATTCTTCCTTGGGGGGTGGGGGTGATGGTTAATAATCTAAGCAACTAGACCTTTCAGCTCAGAGCAGTAGGAGCTCAGAGGCAAGGAAGAGAGCAGACACATCAAGATGGTTCCACAACAGGACAGGGCAGCTGTTTAAGTGGGAGCTCCAAGTTAGAAGTGGCTTAGACAGGTGTACAGAATTGATTCCTTTGGTAAATGAGCACATGAGACCTGTCTGGATATGAACAGCATAATGAGAGGGAGCCACAATGTGGTACCACATAGGGGAGGATTCTCGATCTGTAGCAAGGAGAAAGAAAAATGAACAGGTAGGTTGAAGAAACAGTGGGGTTTCTATTTAGATGTATATCCAAAGCTGAAAGGCACACTGGAGTTCTGTTTGTTCTGAGAGCACAGTTTCACAAAGCTGAATAATCAGTGCAAACTAAACTATATATATATGTAATTTGAAATATTATTTCTGAGGCTTCACCACTGCCTGTGATCATAGATAACAAGTATTTAATAAATAAGTCAAAATGCTTTCATAAATACATTTGTTCAGATATATTTCTTTTTTTTTCTTTTTAAGAAAAGATTAATTAACAAAACCATAGGGTAGGAGGGGTACAATTCCACACAATTCCCACCACCCAATCTCCATATCCCACCCCCTCCCCTGATAGCTTTCCCATTCTCTATCCCTCTGGGAGCATGGACCCAGGGTCATTGTGGGTTGCAGAAGGTAGAAGGTCTGGCCTCTGCAAATGCTTCCCCGCTGAACATGGGCATTGACTGGTCGGTCCATACTCCCAGTCTGCCTCTCTCCCTCCCTAGTAGGATGGGTCTCTGGGGAAGCAGAGCTCCTGAGTATTTTTCCAGCAAATAAACAGTAAGTCATAAGACTGTCAGAATATCAAGGCTGGCAAAATAGTTCACCTGGACAGTGTGCCTTCTTTGCCATGCCCTGAGTAGACTAGAGAAAGTTTCTGTGCTGTAGTGTTCATTGCCTTTCTCCTTTTGTCTTTGTCATTCTCTTTCTGTCAGCTTTGAGCAGGGAAGCCCCAGAATCTTCCCTAGCCTCCCCCGCCAACCCTCGCCAAATCAGAATATGACGTCCCCTTTTGTAGTTTTTTAAAAACAGTTTTGGGTTTTCAGATTCATTTATAGGAGGAAGAGACCAGAGTACCACTCTAGCATATGTAACGCTATGGATCAAACCCAGGGTCTCTGTTGTACAAGTCTGTGCTCTATCCACTGAGCCACCTCCCCGGATCACTTCAATTTGTTCTTACTAAATGCAGCAGCTATCAACAAGTCTACATGCTTTTTACATTCTAAACTCAGCTTCAGTTTTAAAATTGCCATTTAGGTTTTTGTACATTTCTTTTTTTTGTTTTGTTTTGTTCTTCTTTTAGTAATTTTAGTGAAAACAATGAGATCACCACTCAGCTCTAGCATATGGCTTTAGAATATGCCAGAATTGAACGTGGGGTCTCAGAGGGCTTTGGACAGGCTGAGTTATCTTCCTTTCCCCCCAATCAATGAGTCTCCTTTCCTTTCTTTTTTCCCCTCTTCTTTCAAGATTTTTCGTAGTCTCCTTTAACTGGATGTTCATTTATTTGTATTAACCCAGAATTGTGCCAAGGTAGCTATGAATTCATGCCACAAGATTAAATATAATTATCAAAGATTACATATTTACTTTAAAAAATCTTTTACAGGCCTAAGTATGTAGATAAGCAGAAAGGCAACTAAAGACTAATTATCATAATAACTGTATTACCACAGACAAATGATTCCACCTCTTGGGACATTTTTCTGATATGAAAGCCTCAAGTAGGCTCCATGAATCCCAAACTTCATTCTAATTTTAAAAAAAAAGCTCTTTGCTTTCTTAGCAGTCAATGGAATACAAACACCAAGTTAAGAAGATTAAATAAATAAATAAATAAATAAGTAAATAAATACAGATAGGCAGGTGAGTAGCTCATATGAAATTAAAAACTTGGCAATGGCTATGTTTTGTTACTAAAGAATTTACATAAAGTATAGAAAAAGTGGCAGATAAGAATCATATATAAACATCATGTAACTTGAAGTGCCAGGGTTTCTTTTCAACCTAGGCATATCTAATCTGGGTATTTTTATAAACTTGACTTAAGAATCATTGTATCTTATCTCTATGTACTCTAAAGTGTGAGCTGAATCTCCTTGGTAGATTTTTCAGACCTCTACATTCAGTGCCTAGACATTGCTCAAAGTCTTCTATTATTCTCAGCAGTCTGTTGAGAAAAATACACTTTCTGTATTTTCACTCACAAGTTCACAGTACCATTTTATATAGCAATGTCTTTCCCTTCTTTACCAGGACATTATAAGCTTATGAAGGCCCCTGGTTCCTGACTGTATAGGGAGGGGTAGGGCAGGGGGAGCTTCATGAGCAGTGAAGCAGTGCTTCAGGCCTCTACCTTTTTTTGTTTTTTTAATGAAGTCATAACTGTATTGCTAGTGTTTGAGAAATATTTAAGGCAAATCTTTAAGTTCTATAAAACTTACCAAACTTATTTTTCTCTACATGTTATTAAGTGTAATAAATTCTTTCAATGTTCTCTTAAATAAATGGCTCTATCATGTATCCTCTATGTGAAAGTAAACAGTTAACTATAAAAACCTGACAGCTTGTTGTGGGTTTTGTCTCTTGAACACAGAAAGATGTGCACAATGCTGGCTGGGCCCAGGAGTCACTCCTAGGCGCTGCCTCTACCTCCAGTTCTGCAATAGTCATCTTGGAGGCTAATTAAACTGCCTTCATTCTAGAATAGGACAGAAAAAAATCCAAGAGAGGAGGTATAAACATTTCATAGAATTTCAACCATAAAAGCAGATAAATGTAGTTAGCATTTACCATTCAAGTCACAGAATCTTTTCCTTGGCTTATGAAACTTACGTCAGAGAACAAGACACAGGTCTCCCGTATTTCCAACACCTCTGATGTTCAAGTAGAATGTTTTCAACAGGTTATATATAAACATAAAGTCCTCACAAATAACTACACACAGAGACTGTTGGAAATTCATTCTTTCCTTAGCTCTTTATACTCACTTAGTATTCCTTGGAGAATTAAAGCCACAGTGAAAGATAAATTAAAAAATTTCAAAAGAAGTACCTAAAAGTGTGTGTCATAGTCCTTCCCTTACAGATGCATAAGTTGTACTTACTACTGAATGGAAACTTTCTTACCCTTACCTTTAAAGACAATGAGGGGCTGGTGGCAATGCACCTGGTAGAACACACACATTACTACCTACAATGACCTGGGTTCAAGCCTCTGATCCCTACATGTGTGTGTGTGTGTGTGGGGGGGGGGTGTCATAAGTAGTGAAGCAGTACTGCTGGTATCTATTATTTTTTCTCTTTCCATCTCCCCCATTCATTTTCATTTTCTATCTCTATTTTAAAAAATGGCTGCTAAGAGTAGTGGATTCATCATGCAGGCATCAAGCCCCTGGTAGAAATAACTAACTAACTAAATAAATAAATAACAAGCCTAAAGTTCACAAAATAGAGATATATCAATTATGATATATATATTTTTTAATTTTAAGTTAAGCAACTGTCTTTGGAATCATAACATTTGTTTTTCACCACTCTAATTATGTAAAAGAGACAGCTGACACTGAACTTTCACATACAGTTGAGCCCTAAACATAAATCTTTCTATTCTTCTTAGCGTTAAAAAGGAGCTTGTCAAATCTCAAAGCTATTTACAGTTATCAGACAGATTGGTATAGAGAAACTGACATACCACAAAACACACAAAATACCACCCACTTCCTTTCTCCCCCACCTTCAAACAAGATGCAAGAATTTATTAAATAAAATATTGACAGATTTGTTTCCATGTTTTGTTCACTTCCCACTTGGTATTTTCTTTACGTAAGCTGGTTTCTCAAAATGATTATTTAGTGCTATGAAACAGGAAATAACACTAGATTCTATTACAAAGGCCTCTATTCTAGATGTTCCGCAAGGTGTACTTGTGCAAAGAGCTCTGACACTTAGGATAATTAATTTAAAACACACAGAGAATGTATTAATGTATTTGCTCTTCCACTTCTCTCAGTATCCCACACGGATGTCTTTCTTCACCTTGGAACATAGTTCCAAACAGCAGAATGAATGTATGTATACAAATATACTAAAATGTGGGAGGAAGCACATATTAACCTCTGACCTACCTCACAAAACATATAGAGAGACAACAATGTGAGTCCAACGTTGTACACTACTAAAATTTTCCGGCAAGAGAATGCTGCTCTATTCTTCATATATTTTGGTCCAAGCCATACAATTAGCAAGTATATAATAGAGCAGATAAATGTAGGGATATAATTGTCCAGAAGAAACCATCCTTTTACTCTGGTATCTGGAACATAAGAAACATATTCAGAGATTAATTAAACAGATAAACAAAAAATAATCAAAACTTTCTTAAAACAGTTGTCCAACCATGATTTCACAAGTCATGTAACATTAACATCCCCAGTGTGCCAACAAAGGAGTTTGAAGAGGGAGCATAAGTTCTCAGTATGCATCAAGTAAGTTAGACCCCTGCCCCCATTACATGTTCTAACTGACAAAGTGTATTGCTTATTCATGGTTTTGCTAGGAAAAATAATTAAAAAAAAAATCTTTTTCAAATAATCTTAAAGAAAATAAGGGGAGCCCTTAACTCTATTAATTGCACTTATTAAGCAGTTACACTATGCCTTGTATGGTGAAGCCCAGATATAGTAGTATTTTAACTCCAAAGAATCTGTCTCAGTCAAGTGTCTGCAAGTCTGTTCAGTATCTGTGGTCTCAGAGGTAAGAGTTCCGTTTGGCCATTTTAATAATAGTTACTGACTAAAAAGCAGCATCTGCTACGAAGGCAGTTGTCAAGAAATGAGAGGATAATTTTTGCAAGGAAAGGTAAAGAAGCAATGATCAAATAGATGAAGATAGGCAAGTATCTGCTTAAGAGAAAGACATATTTATTTAAGAGAGCCATTGCTGTAGGAGAGACTACCCTAGTGTTCCCATTCCCTTTCCTAGGCAGACAGAGATGAGGAGGAATGAAAAAAAAGGAAGTAACTGCCAGTAGTAAACTGACAGCTTTTTCTTGGATGAGCATAAAGTCAATGGCAGACACATTTCCCAAAGTGTCTGTGCACTTTAAGGCTCAACTTCATCCTCTTCTACAATTTATCCATTTTATTTATTAGACACACAGAGAGAAATTGAAAAGGAAAGGGAGACAGGGAGAGAAAGAGAAAGATCTGCAGCACTGATCCAACACTCATGAAGCATCCCCCCTGAATGTGGGGACCAGGGGCTTGAGCCTGGGTCCTTGTTCACTATAAGATGTGTGCTCAACCCAGTGTGCCACCACCTAACCTAGCCCCACTCTTTTTTCTTAAAATTTGTTTCTAGGGAGTCGGGCGGTAGCGCAGCGGGTTAAGCGCAGGTGGCGCTAAGCACAAGGACCAGCGGAAGGATCCCGGTTCGAGCCCTCGGCTCCCCACCTGCAGGGGAGTCACTTCACAGGCGGTGAAGCAGGTCTGCAGGTGTCTGTCTTTCTCTCCCCCTCTTTGTCTTCCCCTCCTCTCTCCATTTCTCTCTGTCCTATCCAACAACGACGACAACAATAATAATAACTACTACAACAAAACAACAAGGGCAACAAAAGGAATAAATAAAAATAAATAAAAAAATAAATAAATATAATTTTTTAAAAAATTTGTTTCTAACTTTGTTGAGCGCACAACATGTGTAAGAACACAGGTTCAGGCCCCTGCTTTCCACCTGCAGGGGGCAAATTTCAAAAGTGGTGAAGTGGGAGGTCTGGCGGAAGCAGTAGCAGGTTAAGCGCACATGGCACAAAGTGCAAGGACTAGCATAAGGATCTCGGTTCCAGCTCCCGGCTAGAACCAGCAGGGGGGTCACTTCACAAGCGGTGAAGCTAGTCTGCAGGTGTCTTTCTCTCCACCTCTCTGTCTTCCCCTCCTCTCCTCTTTCCATTTCTGTCTTACCCAGCAACAACGACATCGGTAACGACAATAATAATAATAACCACAACAATGATAACAAAAGAGAAAAAAGAAATAGCCTTCAGGAGCAGTGGATTCGTGGTACAGGCACTGAGCCCCAGCAATAACTCTGGAGTGAGAAAAATAAAGTGGGGAAGTAAGGCCACTGGTATCTACCTACCCTATCCCTCATAATTTCTGTGTGTCCTATCAAATTTAAGAAAAATAAAATAATAAAGCAGAAATATTTGAAAATTTTGTTTTATTTACTAAATGTGAAAAACAAGATTTCATATGCATCAGAGAGAAGAGATAAAGATAAGCCAGGGCACCACTTCGGTACATGTGGTGCCAAGAATCAAACTAGAAACTTTAGGCATGAAAGTTTGATGGTGGAGGAGGATTTAGGTGGGGAGAGTTTACGATGTTATGCAGAAAACTAAGAAATGTTACGCATGTACCAACTACTATATTTTACTGTTGACTGTAAACCATTAATACCCCAAATAAAGAAAAAAATAAGTTCAATGATCTAGCACTTGAGCTATTTCCCTGGATGTGCTTTCTTTTCTTAGCCTCAGAGAGAGATGTCCCCCATAATCTTTTCACAATCTATTCTAGGGAGGTGAAGAGCGTTACTGAAACTTTTGTTTATTGGTTTTTAGGAGGCCTTTAGGGAAGTGGTTAGCCCCAATGAATTTAACAAGGGGATTCTCAACATCCTTAGTTCTCAGTACTAGGTTTAACTGTCAATTCTGAGGAAGTAATTTCTCACACTTAGCAACCAATAGCAGTTTTTACTCACTATATGGTCCTACCTTCATTTCTTTTCTAAGTCACACCTATGCATATTATTACTTTTGAATGTCCTTCCTTTTCCTTCTTCTCTCTCAGATAGGAGAAACAGTGCCTGACTTCAGAAGATAAAGTCTTAAAGATGCTTCCAAGGGCACATCTATTCTAATTTCAAATAGGAAACACTACTACCCACCAATTGTTGTAAATTGGTTACAACAATTTAGATTCTTTTCCTATAACCTCACTATGATCACAGATGGTATCAAACATTTTGTAGATGAATGTCCTTTCTTTTTTTAATATTTATTTTATTTATTTATTCCATTTTGTTGCCCTTGTTGTTTTATTGTTGTAGTTATTGTTGTTGTCATCATTGTTGGATAGGACAGAGAGAAATAGAGAAAGGAGGGGAAGACAGAAAGGGGGAGAGAAAGAGAGACACCTACAGATCTGCTTCACTGCCTGTGAAGTGACTCCCCTGCAAGTGGGGAGCTAGGGGCTCAAACCAGGATCCTTAACGCCAGTCCTTGTGCTTTGAGACACCTGCACTTAACCTGCTGTGCTACAGCCCAACTCTCATGTCCTTTTTTTTCTTAAATATTTTACAAATCAAGAACGAAAATGAGACTTTCCTTATGTTTTTAAAAGCCCTTTGTGTTCTTCTGTGAATCCCAATGTTCCTTCTTTATAGTTAAGACATTAAGTTACAGTATAGGTGGCAATTAAAGCAAGCAAGATGGAGCAAGCAAGTTATTTTAGGAGAATACATGTACTCATTTCTATGACACAGCATGAAAGGAAACGAAAATGCCCTTAAAATTGAAAAGCAGAAGTTTAAAATTTGTCTTACAACAGTGCATTTTGCAAATTACTTTCAGCTAACAGCTCTCCCAAACTGAGGAAAACAAGCCACCAGTAATGGTGAAATCTGTGGTATTCTTGGGATTCAACTTTCACAGCTTAAGTTGATTTCCAGTGAAGGTCAGCAGTCATAGCAGCTATGTGTGCTCCAAAAGTCAAAGGACATGGTGCCACTTCAATAACCCAGAGGACTTTCCAAGCCCTTTTGTTATCCATATCAAAGTATTAATCTTTTCAGGAAAAGTGCTGAAGCTTCCTAGAAACTCTTCGTGCATATTTTCAAGGAGATATGCACACAAACTCATGGTCTTAGGGAAGTCAAACAAAAACAAAAAAGCACCTTACCTCTGGGACCTAGCAATGCCTTGAAATAGGTACTAAGTGATGCATCAAAATGCTCCATTTTAAAGCCTATATATACAAAAAAAAAAAAAAGACATTGATTAGTTTCTAGGTAAAACACTTTTTATACTATACACACACACACATATTCTTTTCAAAGAACATGCTATGAACAAGGTTAAGTTGTTGGGGTGGGGAAAGGCTAATAAGTTTCCCATGTTAAAGTGTCCCCCACCTGTCAACCCCCAACCCCTAAAAAAGTAACTTATGTGGTAGGTTACTTTAAAAATCAAAAGAAGAGACAAAAGATGCAGCTGTAATACTGAGTGCTTGCTTTCTGAACTTTTTCAGTTCCATGAAAGCTTTGTGAAGCTGAAAGCTCATAGGGGTTGAAAGGTGTCAGACAGAAGATTTCCATCTGCAAGAACCTACAAAGACAGGAAGAGTAGTACCAGAGGCAGAAATTTCACAATAAAAAGACAGTTTCTTGTGCCTGTTACTTTTATTACTTTAAGGTACATGATGTTTAAAGTAAAAAAGCGTCAAATATCTGGCAGAAGAAATAATCTGTTTACACACTGCTTTTCACATCCAAGGCAACAAAAGTTCCAAGTTCAGTCCCTTGCACCATCATTAAGCTTGAGATTAATAGTGCTTTCATAAATACTAAAACAAAAACAAACCTTCAAATATTAAAATAAAAAAAAGGGTGATAGAAAAATCTCATCTCCACCAACTGCAATTTTTTTGGGGGGTGTTCCTTTATAAAAAGGAAATACTGACAAAAACCATAGGATAAGAGGGGTACAACTCCACACAATTCTCGCCACCACAACTCCACATCCCATACCCTCCCCTAATAGTTTTCCTATTCTTTATCCCTCTGGGAGTATGGATGAAGGGACATTATGGGGTTGGCATCTACTGTTACTGGTCATCTCTATCAGGAACAACATTTATACACCTTTCCCATATTTGGGAGCTACTCTTTTCCCTGATCCAACTTTCTAGCCATTTTTCCAGCCATGACATCATCTCCCCAGACAATAACTTGGGTCCACCTGCATATCAGATGTCAGGCTCAGAAAAAAAAACACTAATATAGTCATGGGCCCTTTGGAGTGTAACTAAAATAGGCCTACTAGCTATCTACAAAACAGAGACCCCCAAATCTTAATCTGCACTATTCCAGCCTTTAGATTCATGAGTAGTCAACAATTTGTTTGGCTTTATATGTTAACTCTCTTTTCAGGCACCAGGTTCCAGATGCTAGCATGATGCCAACCAGACTTCCCTGGGCAGATGACCCCACCAATGTGCCCTGAAACCCCACCTCACTAGGCAAATTAGTGTTTTTAAAACTGTGGAATGCAACCCATTAGTAGATGATCATTACAACTGTACATTCAAATAACAGCAAATTGATAATTATCTGAGTGCTTTGTCACTAGAGAGAATGAATATTAATAAACTCTAGTGTCATAAAGAATATATAAGTACAGATGAACAACTCCCAAAACTTAACTAATAGCCTGCTTCTGATCAGAAGCCTCCCTATAACATGATGTCAATTAACACAAATTCTATATGTTATTTCCTAACAATTCTTACATTTAAGCTAGAGAAAAACATAAAAAAGGGTCCTAAGGAAAAAAAACATAACTAAAACATATCAACCAAAATTGTTCATGAAGAACAAAGACATTTTTTTATTATGCACAAGTCAACCTACAAAGTTCAAACCTAAATTATTCAAGAGTCAATTATATAAATGTAATCGAATTATGCTGGTGTAAAAACAGATTCTTACTGGAGTTGGGTGGTAGCACAGCGGGTTAAGCGAATGTGGCACAAAGCTCAAGGACCCGCATAAGGATCCCGGTTTAATCCCCGGCTCCCCACCTGTAGGGGAGTCACTTCACAGGCAGAGAAGCAGGTCTGCAGGTGTCTTCTCCTCTCTGTCTTCCCCTCCTCTCTCCATTTCTCTCTGTCCTAACAACGATATCAATAACAACAACAATAACTCCAACAACAATAAAAAAAGGGCAACAAAAGGGAAAATAAATAATAAAAAAAGAACACATTCTTACTGTGTTTGGGGTGAAGGAGCAAGTCAAACAAGATTGTGTGTGTGTGTGTGTGTGTGTGTGTGTGTGTGTGTGTGTGTGTCTGTGTGTGTGTGTGTCTGTGTGTGTGTGTGTATGTAAATACCTTTTTTTTTTCTTAAACCATCTTGGAGACAGTTTCATGTAATTATAGATCTAATTTCATCTTCTAAAATTTTAGAGTATTACATTTCACTCCTATATAAGATTTACATCTATGATTCCATGATATAGCTCAGCAACAGAACACACATAGAACTTGCAAGCCAGTCCCTGGCATCAAAAGACAGAGCTGAGCCATACTTTGGTCTTTCTCTTATTATTCCCTATCATCCATCCATCCATCTACTTATCTACCTATCTATCTATCATCTACTGAAATCATGGGTGTGGTGACTACATAATGTTTATACAAGAAACATGCATACCTGAGGGTCTGAAGTTCCATGTTTAATCCCTAGTACCATCATAAGCCAGAGCTGAGCAGTGCTCTGATGAAAACAAACATAGCATATTGCGCCAAAGTATAAGGCTCTGGGGGTGGGGGTGGGGAGGCTTTTTAGGTCCTAGTGCATGATGGTGAAGGAGGACCTGGGTGGAGCAGTTAGAGTGTTTTGCAGAAAACTGAGAAATTTTACATATATACCAACAACTGTATTTACTATTTACTGTAAACTATTAATCCCCCCACTAAAAAATTTTAAAAAGCATCACAAATAATATAAACATATTACACTTATTTATTTACATTTAGAAGACTGCTAGTCAAATTTCAAATATATTTCCTATGTTAGAATTAGTGCATTTCCATTTTTCCTGTCCATTACTCTTTTGGAAATAACACATATATTTTCACCTCCTGGGGCAAAAGTAAAACTGATTGCATTAACTGAGCTGTTCATTTAATACTTTTTTTTTTTTGGCTAGCCACAGTGTATGTATTCTTTTGCTAATTTTAGGATAAACTACTTCACAGAAGTTTAAAGGACTCCCTGGTAGTTGAACTAAGTCAATTCAGACCAGCTGACACTGAGATGGGGGGGGGGGGACCAGCAGAGACTGATAGCAGTAGACTACCAGGTTTCTGTGGATCTTTCCTACCCTGGACAGTGTTAGGGAAGCTACTGATTTCCAAAACCTGTGGCTAGAAACGCAGAAAGCACCTGTTCCACTAACCAAGGGGCCAACAACTTAATTTAATACTATGTTGACCTCAATGGTCACACCACCATGATATTAAAGTCACTCCTGAAATTAAAATTTAAACAGCTGTATAATGTACTGTATTTTATTAAATCATTCTGTCCCTGGACTATTTTCCATCTCCAACTGAACATCATCCAAGGAAAGAAAATCCTGGTGGAGAAAATAAGCTTAACTTTACATTTCCTAAGCAGAATTTCTCTTAAAATAGAATTTCACTTAGAGCATATTTTCATGTGTTGGCCTTTTGAAAAAATGCTCCAAGTCACTGATTGTCAGAGAAATGCAAATAAAGACAACAATGAGGAGATACCACTTCACTCCTGTGAGAATGCTATACATCAGGAAGGACAGTAACAACAAATTTTGGAGGTGGGGGTGGTAGTAAAGGATCCTTTCTGGATGTGTTGGGTGGGTTAGCACACATGGCGCTAAGTGCAACAACCCACGCAAGGATCCCAGTTCAAGCCCACCGGCTCCCTACCTGCAGGGGAAGGGTCACTTCACAAGCAGTGAAGCAGGTCTGCAAGTGTCTATCTTTCTCTCCCCTTCTCTGTCTTCCTCTCCTCTCTCCATTAAAAAAAAAAAAAAAAGATTCCTTCTGCACTCTTGGTAGGAATGTAAGTTGGTCCAACCTCTGTGGAGAGCAGTCTGGGAAACTCTCAGAAGGCTAGAAATAGACCTACCCTATACTCCCGGTCCTGTCCTGGGTATATATCCTAGGAAATCAAACACACCAATCCAAATATATATATTTGTAGCAGCACAGTATGTAATAGCCCAAACTTGGAAGTAACCTATGTATCCAGTAATAGATGTGTGGCTAAGCTGTGGCCTATATACACAATGGAATTCTACTCAGCTATTAAGAATGATGAATTTAACTTCTTCACCTTATCTCAGATGAAGCTTGAAGGAATCATGAGTGAGATAAGTCTGAAAGAGAAGAATGAATATGGGATGATCTCACTCATGTGCAGAACTTGAGAACCAAGAACAGAAAGGGTAAGCACAAAGTAGAACATGGACTGCGTTTAGTATATTGCATGAAAACAAAGGAGTCTGGGGAAGGTAGGGGGAGGGTGAAGCACTTTCAGGTGCTGGTGCATGGTGGTGGAAGGCTGATAGTGAGCGAGTTTGGCAAGCACTTGTCATGGTGAGATGAGAAATTTTACCCAAGTGTACTTACTATAAACCATTAATCCCACAGTTGAGAGAAAGAGAGAGAGAAGTCCAGTTATCAATCAAAAGCAAACAAAAACACAGTTTAGGAGAAAAAAAGAAAAGAGAACATCATTAGTGAACTGCATTATTGATGGACAACCAAGGAATATTCCATCTATTCCCATTTTTTGTAGTGTTTTGATCATAAAGGGATGTTGTATTTTGTCAAAGGCTTTCTCTGCATCTATTGATATGACCATGTGGTTTTTGGTCTTGCTTTTATTGATGTGGTGGATCACTTTGATAGACTTACGTGTATTAAACCAGCCTTGCACCCCTAGGATAAACCCCTCTTGGTCATGATGAACAATCTTTTGAACCGACTACTGTATCCAGTTGGCTAGAATTTTGTTCAATATTTTAGCATCTATGTTCATCAGAGATATTGGTGTGTAGTTTTCTTTTTTGGTTGTGTCCCTGTCTGCTTTTGGTATCAGAGTGATGTTGGCTTCATAGAAGCTGGAAGGAAGTATTCCAGTGTCTTCAATCTTCTGGAAGACTTTTAAAAGTAGAGGTATAAGTTCTCCTTTGAAGGTCTGTAGAATTCATTTGTCAAACCATCTGATACAGGATTTTTATTCTTGGGAAGACTTTTGATAATTGTTTCAATTTCATTAGCTGTGATGGGCCTGTTTATGTTATCTAGTTCCTCTTTATTTAATTTTGGAAAATCGTAGGTATCTAGGAAATGGTCAGTTTTTTCCAGGTTCTCTAGCTTGGTGGCATAGAGTTGTTCAAAGAAGTCTGAATTTCTGTGGTGTCTGTTGTGTTATCTCCTCTTTCATTTATCATTCCATTTATTTGGGTCTTCTCCCTTTCTTGTTTTGTAAGTCTGGCTAAAGGTTTGTTGATTTTGTTCACTCTTTCGAAGAATCAACATTTACTTTCGTTGATCTTTTGTATGGTTGTCTTATTCTCAATGTTATTTATTTCTGCCCTAAGTTTAGTTACTTCTGTCCTTCTGGTTGCTTCAGGGTTCCTTTACTCTTCTTCTTCTTCTACGTCTTTAAGTTGTGCAATCAGGCTGTTTATTTGTGCTTTTTCTTGTTTCCTAATGTGTGCTTGTATTGCTATGAACTTCCCTCTCAGTACTGCTTTAGCTGTGTCCCAAATATTTTGAAAGCTTGTGTCTTCATTTTCATTGAACTCTAGAGACATTTTGATTTATTCCTTGATTTCCTCTTTTATCCAGTAGTTGTTAAGTAGTGTACTGTTGAGCTTCCACATTTTGGGACAACTACTAAACTTTTGTTGATTGTTAAGTATTAGTTTAATTCCACTGTGGTCTGAGAAGATGCTTGGGGTGATTTCAATGCTCTTGAATTTGCGGATGCTGTCTTTGTGGCCTAACATATGGTCTATCCTTGAGAATGACCCATGTGGACTTGAGTAAAATGTGTATTCCAGTTTCTTGGGATGAATGACTCTGAAAATGTCCAACAGTTCTAGTTTATCTATCTCTTCATTTAGCTCCCTCATAACTTTATTTTCTGCCTGGATGATCTGTCAAGTTGAGAGAGTGGCATGTTGAAGTCCCCTACTATGACTGTGTTGCTGTTAATATATTGCTGTAGCTCTTTCAGTAGACGTTTGATGTATTTAGATGGCTTCTCATTGGATGCATAGATGTTAATAATTGTTAAGTCCTTTTGATTAACTGAGTTTTAAGTAATGTCCATCCCTGTCTTTTTAAATTTCATTTATTTTAAAATCTATCGTGTCAGATATGAGAATAACTGTTCCTGCCCTTTTTTGTGGGCCATTGGCTTGTATGATAGTTTTCCATCCTTTCACTTTGAGTCTGTGTTTGTCTTGTTGAATTAGGTGGGTTTCCTGTAGACAGCATATTGTTGGGGTGTGTTTTCTGATCCATCTTCATACTCTGCCTTTTAATAGGTGAATTCACGCCATTGACATTTATTGATATCAAAGATTGAAGATATTTTAACATCATTCTTGTAGAGTTTGCATGTGTTCTGATAGATGGCCTATTTATGGTGGTGTGGCTGTTTATAGGAGACCTTTCAGAACTTCTTTCAGACCAAGCTTGGTGATAGTTAATTCAACTGTTGCTTGTCTGAGATTTTTATGTCTCCATCTATTCTGAATGATAGTCTAGCAAGATACAGTAGTCTTGGTTGAAAGCCCACCACATTGAGCACTCAGTAGATATTTTCCCATTCTCTTCTGGCCCATAGTGTTTGTGTGGAGAAATCTGCTGCTAATCTTATGGGTTTTTTATGTAGGTGACTTTGATTTTCTCTTGCAGCCTTCAGGATCCATATGATGTGTCTTGGTGTCTTTAATCTGGGTTAAATCTGTTAAATCTCTGGGTTTCTTGAATCTTTATGCCTTTTATGTTGTCCAGACTAGAGAAGTTCTTTCTTCCAGAGTCTCATGTGTTCTTTCTGCATTTCTGATGACATTTCTTTCAAACTCTTTACTCACTCCTGTGATTATTTCCTTACCTAGTGTTTGGATGTTGAACTCGTTATTTTGTGTTTCATCCTTTGGGGTGCTTTTAGCTGGACTCTTTTCCTGGTTCATTTCTCCAATATTTCTTCTTGTTGGTTTAACCATTTTATATAGTATGTTATGAGTACTCCTCTAATTACTGATCACTCCTGCCTGGACTGACCTGTGTACAAGTAAGGTAATTAAAGGGTTCACAGTTGTGGGAATTGACAGTTGTTTCAATATTATTTTAATCCCTGAGTTGGAGCTCAGTGGCTTAAAAGCCTCTTTTGTTCTTTTTCTTCCCTGTAGGCTATGGGTGCCTGAGGGCTTTTAAACTATAAGTAGGCTTCTAAGCTTAATCACTGACTCTTGACCAAGAGATAAAGCAGAGTGGGGCAGAGATAATCCAGTGGTTATGCAAAGAGACTTTCACAGCCCCACTGTTAGGCCAGTGAGGTATAAATCTTCTACTGAGTTTCCTGGTTAGTTCTCTGTGCCCTGGTGTTAGCACAGGGCCTCCCCACCGCTGCTCCAGATTCTGATGGCAGCATCAATGGAGCCTCACAGTTGCATTTGGTGAGTCTTAGGTGAGTCCTCTCCTCCTTCAGCAGTCTTTTTGTTTGTGAAACAGAGTGGCATGTCTTTTCTTAGACTGTCTTTTGAGCTTGAGCATTCTCCTGAGTTTGCATAACTTTTTACAGACTTAGGAACATTTGGAACTGATATCAAAGTATTCTCTAAAAGACCATGTGGAAAATAATAGTAATAGCTTTCAGAGGGTTGTTGGTTATTGTTAAAATGCCTATGTTGAAAAAGGTGTAAGGTTGGGCAGGTGTGGTCCCTAAAACTTAGACTCCTAGTGACTATAGAGTCCTGATCAATCAAACGGGCCTGATTCTAAACTTCAACATCTTAACCTTTCTATAACTATCCATCTATATTTATATATACTTGCCCATTTTTTTCTGTGGTCCTGTCTTCTCTTCCCTTATGTCATACCTACTACTTGCACATGTCCTTCCTTTTTTCCTTCTTCTCTTTCTGAGTCCTAATGGAACTGGAGTTCAGAGACCTCTAGTTATCTTCCCCTAACATTTCTCCCCACTCTGGGAGTATGGACCAAAATTCTTTATGAGGTGCAGAAAATACCACCTAGTTTACCAAGTGCCTGCCATCTGCCAGACACAGAGGCACTAAGACCCTGAGAGATACTGTGGGGAACAAGACATAATTCCATAATTCCAGGACTCTCCCCTGCAGATGGGGAAACAGGGGCTCAATCCGGGATCCTTTTGCTGGTCCTTGCACTTTATGCCAGGTGTGCGCTTAACCCACTGCGCTACCGCCCATCCCCCAGAATTCCTCTTATTTGGCACATTTTCTGAAAGACACTCTTATTTGAAAAGTCACCTGTCACTATCAAATTCTAGGGTGCTTTTTAAAAATTTTTATTATCTTTATTTATTTATTGGATCGAGACAGCCAGAAATTGAGAGGGGAGAGGATGGTAGAAAAGGGAGAGAGACAGAGAGACACCTGCTATACTGGTTCAACACTTGCAAAGCTTTCCCCTCACAGATGGAGACTGGGGGCTCAAATCCGGGTACTGGAGCATTACGACATATGCACTCAACCAGGTGCACCACTACCTGGTCCCTAGAATGCTTTTCGTAACTATACAAGTATCTGAATTATGTCTCAGTGTATCTCACTATGAAAAAAATTAGTCAACCTCTATAAATTGCTCTAAGGGAGCTCAGCACAAGCTCACTTAAGCAAGTTTTAGTTCTGAGTCCTGAGGCAAGTTCTCACTATCTATCCCAGGAGTGTTTTTAGGACTTGAGTGAGTCTTAGGCTTAAATTCAAAGTAAAGGTCAGAAATACCAAAGAATGAAATACAGAAACCTCGAAATACTGACACATGCAGAACACAAAAGGGCAAAAGACAAACCCCCCAAAGAGAACACTGCTCATGTGAAAAATTCATCTGTTAGTTTCTTCCAGAAGCAGCCCACCAGGTGAATCATTTGTGTGAGGTTAAATGAGCATGAGTGCTCACTTTGATCTTATATCAAACAGAGTTGCTGTGAGCATATTTGAAAGAAGACACTACAAAAGTTTTACAGCACATCAGTCAGTCCCCAGTTCTCTCTTCCTTTCCATATGGGTCTGAAGAGGGACAGCAAAATGGGAGGCATTATGAGGTGCAATGATGCAAGAAAGTTGTCAGGGTTAATGAGACAAGAAGGCACATTAAACTGCTCCCCTCACAAATCTCAGTATGAACTGTGTTGTTTTTTTTTCTTTTCCCCTCCAGGGTTATCACTGGGGCTCTTTACCTGCACCACTAATCCACTGTTCCTGGAGGCCATTTTCCCCATTTTGTTGCCCTTGTTGTTACTGTTGCCATTGCTGTTTTTATTGGACAACACAGGGAAAGAGAGAAGAGGGGAGGACAGAGAAGGGGAGAGAAAGATAAGACTCCTGTAGAGCTGCTTCACTGCTTGCGAAGCGACCCTCCTGCAGGTGGGTGGCTGGGGGCTGGAACCAGAATACTTACACAGGTCCTAGTGCTTCTCAGCATGTGCACTTAACTCGATGCCTGTGCTTAACTCCTGATACTGCCCGGCCCCATGATGAGAATGCACACACTAAATCATATTGATAGCTAGAACAGGAAAAACAAGAAAGCTGCTTAGCAAATGTAAGTAACTGGGAATCTTAATGCCTCTGAAAAGATAAAAATTAAAAAAAACAAAGATAATCTATAGAGCCAGACAGCTATATCACCTTGTTTAGAGCCTTAACTTGTATGTCTGAAGCACCAGAGGCTGAAGATTCAATCCCTGGCAATTTTCTGATTCTCCCTCCCTGCTTCACATTCTTACATATTTTTAATCCACTATGAAAATAAAATCAATTTCCTAAACCTGTAGATTGTATCCTAACTTTAAAGTAAGTTACATCTCCTTTTTAGTATTTGTTTCTTTGTTAATAAACACTTTTAACAGGAGACAGTTTGTCATGAAAACCTCCCTTCCTTTTAGTTTCAAAATATGTTTACTGCAGACCTTTAGATACAGTACGGTATGGCCTTATTATATCCTGGTTTTTTTTTTTTCAGTAATTAGAGTTACCTAAAACTGAGTCATGTGGGCTTACAAAATGAAACTGTCCTCCATTTTCTCTTCTCTCCTACCCATCTATCCCTTTAACAGTTAACTTGCATCAGGCAGCTATGGGAACATTATTCAAGTTGGTTGCCAGTAACACAAAAATCCAATGGTGCTTTAATTTGGAAGTCACAACACTGTTTCTTGAATTTTAAAAGGGTTTTCTAGGTTGGAAGAAAGAACTCTCCAGATTGATCAGAGGAAAATAATCACACCTTGTTCAGAAATGTTAAAATATAAAACACTATATAAGAAGCATAAGGGGGAGAACATTAAAAAAAAGTACTCAAAAACTTTCAGAAAGTAGGGATACATGAATAACAGAATCCCTTTAGAATGTCAACATTTAAATGAGTGGTTAAACATATGAGAGCCAGGTTAACTTCTGGCTTGAGAGAAGTTGTCTGCTACCTTGAGCTATTCTAACAACCCCCAGGTCTATTTATGCTTTAATCCTTGTACTTTCTCTTAATAAACTCTTGTTAATACTCTGATAGAGTTGTTGCTCTTTCACAGAGCTGACAAGAAGAAAAACACAGTCCTATTTGGAGCTGCAGATAAAAAAATTACAAAAAAAATCAATAAAAAAATAAAATAGAATATTGATAAGCACCACAAAATACTATTGCAGGCTATCTCCATAGTGAAAAACTGATCATCCTCATTCTGTTGTAATAGATGGTGTTGGGGGTAAAAAAAAACAACCTTCCTTTATACAAAAATAAGCATAGATAGGTTGGAAGAGGAACCCTCATTTCCAGATTTCTGGTTCTCACCAGTGAATTAAAATGTAGTTTTTATTTTATTTTGTGCTAGATATGAAACTAGAGCCTCTGACATGCAGCCCACACATTCTCTCACTGAGACAGAAGCCCCACAGCCCAGCCTTAAAAGCACTCCTTTTTTTTTTTTTTTTTTTTAGAAGAGGCTTTTCTTTTTCATGAGGAAGGAACAGAGAGATAAAGGGAGAGAGCAGAGCACTGCTGAGCAACGACATACATAGTACCAGGGAGAGAACCTGGGGTCTTAGAACTATTACTTGGGTTTTCCTTTCTTAAGATTTTATTTATTAGTGAGAAAGGTAGGAGAGGAGAGGGATGGGGAAGAGAGGGAGAGGGATAGAGATAGCGAAAGAGAGAGAGAGAGAGGACACCAGACATCACTCTGGTACATGGGCTGCTGGGGACTGAACTCGGGAACTCCTGCTTAAGAGTCCAACGCTTTATCCACTGCTCCATTTCTTGAACCACAGAATTACTTGTGTTCTAATGCTGAGTTATCTCCCTTGTCCAAGAAAGTACTATTTTATCCTCTAAAGTGGTGGATATGGTTTTGTTCTTCAATGAATCATCTGTGGTACTTTCTCCCTGCTCTCCAACCCTTTTCCCTCAAGTCCCAGATAGGTATTACAATGATTCCCCTTTGTTGTCTAATCAATTTTTATATGATTTGGATACTTACATTCTCATGCACTATGGGAACATAATCTGCATACCTCCTCAGGTAAAGCTCAAATTATTCAAGGACAAGTACTCCAATTTGTTTTATGTGTGCAATGATTATCCACTAGTGATCTTAATCTGGTGTACACACACATACCCCACTGTGACAAAATAAAATAGCAGGAAAATAGCATGATGCATTGACATACATGTGTCCCTAGTAGAAGCTTTCGAAAACATTGGCTAAATCCTACTTCACAGAAGGCATTCTTTTGGGGAAAGTTCCCCCATGCTAATGTTCTAGAGTTCTAATGAGGTTTTATTTTCTACCACATGATCAGTTAAGGTATATTATATAGTTTTGAGGAAAACAAACAAAAAACTAGCACACATACATACAAATACCTCTAAAAGAAAATTAAATTTAAAGAAAATAGAAAAATACTGCCTACCCCTGGAAAGCAATGTATAAATATGCTTCATTTAAGAAAATTAGATGTTAGATGTAATTGTTTTCTAGTAGTGAGAAGTGGGATGATCTAGTAAATGATGAAACATTTACTAGAGGAATTCTTACTTACAGATAGAAATAGAATGTATCATCAGAGTAATTAAGCAAAAGGGGACAAGGATCCCACACACCAATCTGTTTACTCAACAAACATCTGGAGAAAGTTTCACCAAAGAAAATACTCTTAACAAGTTTTTTTTTAATTTTTTAAAATATTTATTATTTATTTTTCCCTTTTGTTGCCCTTGTTTTTTGTTGTTGTTATTGATGTCGTCGTTGTTAGGACAGAGAGAAATGGAAAGAGAGGGTGAAAATACAGAGAGGGGGAGAGAAAGATAGACACCTGCAGACCTGCTTCACTGCTTGTGAAATTACTCCCCTGCAGGTGGTGAGCCAGGGGCTTGAACCAGGATCCTTCTGCTGGTCCTTGCGCTTTGCACCACGTTTGATTAACCCGCTGCACTACCGCCTGACTCCCTCTTAACAAGTTTTATTACCTTAAAGATGATGAGTTATTTTTCATTTGAAACCAGAAGTACAACAGTCAGTGGTGATTTTGCTTAGGCTGAAGAACACTGTCACATTCGGAAAGAGATGATGCTAACCCACATGGAATGCTCCTTTTGTTTGATGGATGAAGGCCAGATTGCTGTAGAAGGACTTAGACCTCTGCTGTCAAACTACTTTCTGCTGACAGTAACTAATTAATCCTTAGATGGCTGCAGTTAGGCAAGGTGAAAATCCACTGAGAGCTGGGACTGTGGCTTTCTCTGACTGGTTTTATTTCTAGATCCCCTTGAGTCTCAGAATTACTGTCCTTCATGCGAACAGTCATTTGAAAGGCATCTGAAAGACAGTTGACTCACTTGAGTTAACAATTAATGAGTACCTACTATGTGCCAGGCAATATATAACTCATCATCTTTAAGGTAATAAAACTTGTTAAGAGGGAGTCAGGTGGTAGTGCAGCGGGTTAATCAAACGTGGTGCAAAGCGCAAGGACCAGCAGAAGGATCCTGGTTCAAGCTGCTTGTTAGAAAAATGACAATGACACAGATAAATATAGTGCTTGTCCTCTTAAAACTTAAAAGCACTGTGCAAAGGCCAGTGAGTCCATCATTTTTGTGAAGTGGTAGTTAGGACTGACTGACTGAGTGTGGACTCAGTCACCAACCAAGGTTCAAATCACCATCCTTCCACTTGCTAGGTGATTTCAGGCAAGTTATTCAACCTTTTCAATTATTAACATTCTCTCTTATAAAATAAGTTATAATTATGGTACCATTCTCATGAGGTCAAATGAGTTAGTGCATCTAAATACTATGAACAGTACACTAGATGTTGTTTTCGACGGGCTGGCTTCACGGGTGGGTAACAGATGACCCGGGACTCATGGCTGGGTTGTACGCAGTATCTCTTTATTTATGCAGGACGCAGTGCAAGCTAAACTAAACTAAAACTACAAACAATCTTATCCTTATAAATATACTAGCCCAGTAGGGTGGGAACAGGATGCGACGCAAAGAGGGTGGAGAGAAAAGTGACTGGTGAAAATCAGGGTATGACAAGGAGAGGGGGCGGAGCAGGTGAGAATTCTACCACTAAACCACCAATGCCCTGGAGGGAGGGTGGTGCTTGTTAACAGCGGTTATGTAAATAGAATGAAGTGGTTATGTAAATAGAATAGTGTTAAGCAGGGGGGATCAAACTAATGAAACAGAAGGGGTTTTTAGAAGCATACCAACAACTAGACACAAGAGACAATGGAAAGGGGTGACAATCCTCCCTGGCCTCGTTTTTTATATGTTCATCAGCATTTCTATTCTGTCTCAATCAAAGATAAAATTATAGGCTTATATTTTAATGTCATGATTATTAGCTGTACTATAATTATCTGTTCGCAATCCCCATTAAGCTCTAGTTCCTCAAGGGCATACAATCTGAAGTTTCCTTTTGTATTTCCAGAGAGTCTGGATATATTGATGCATGATAAAGATTGTTAATTAATGGCTGAAACTAAGAGTGAGCAAATGAATGAGTGGATGAATGACTTCATACTTTTTAAATTTACATAATGGTTCTCATATGTGACTGCATCCTATCACCTGCAACATAAAGTTGAAGAAAAGAAGAAAGGGGAGACTACAAAAAGAGAGAGAGAGAGAGACTAAAATGATGTCTACAGCCTGTGCCTAGGAATTCTGATTCAACAAACTACAGATTGAGCTTCTTGTGAAGCTCCTTAGAAAATTTTAGATGAACTATTTTGTTGTAGCTGTCTCAGAGCCTCACCATTCCAGCACTGCAGGCTGACCTTTCTCAGAGATAGACAGAGACAAAAAGAAACCACAGCATCAAAGTTTCCTTCAATGCATTGGGGGTTGGATTTGAACCTGGGTCACACTCATGGTAAAGCAGACCACTATCCAAGTGAGTTCTTCTGCCAGCCTCCTTAGGTAATTTAGTAAGAAGTCTTCTTAGTAACTATTGATAACATATAAATTGGACTTGGGGGCTTTAATAAAAATCCCCTTCGATGCTGGGAAATTGTGCCGATGCAGTCACATCTGCCATGTTGTCCCCTCAGGCTACTGCTAGTTTCCGCGAGAGTTGGGACATTCTCGGAGTGACTGTTCAGCCATGTTGTGCCCTCAGGACATTGTCTATATCCCCGTGATATTTGGAGTGCTTTGGTTACTCCTCCCCTCTCCCATTCTCACGAGAGTTATTATCCTATCCTGGAGTGCTATGGTTACTCCTCCCCCTTCCCATTCTCGCGAAAGCTGCTCCTATAAAAGCCTTTCTTCTTCCGCACCTCGCTCTCTTGCCAGCGCTTCACTCCGGTGTTCAGACACAGGAAAGGTTACTGCGTGAGGCGGCCATTTTTGCTACCTCCACGCGGCCCAACCTGCTTCTCTAGCACCCAACTCTGAGGTGCCAGTGCAAATAAAGATTTGTGTTTCCTCTTCACTCTGGACCCCTCCTCTCTCTCTTCTCCACGACCCGTGCACAACAACACTTCATCTCTTAAAAATATGCCAGCCAGATAGTATCTATATGCTGTATTATACTTATAGTCTAGTGGGGGGTGGGAGTGGGAGGAGAGAAGGTGTGATGATACATTTGTTTTCAAACCATTTCTCAAACAGTAATAAAACCCCCTTCACCATTTTCAGCCCATCTTGGATGGAGCTTGCAGAAATCATGTGAAGGGAAATAAGTCAGAAATAGAAGGATAAATATGGGATGATCTCACTCACTGGCAGAAGTTGTAAAACAAGATCAGAAGAGAAAACACTAAGCAGAATCCGGACTGGAGTTGGTGTATTGCACCAAAGGAAAAGACTCTGGGGTGGATGGTGGGGAGAGTACAGATCCTAGAAAAGGATGGCAGAGGACCTAGTGGAGGTTGTATTGCTATGCGGAAAACTGAGAAATGTTATCTATGTACAAACTATTGTATTTACTGTTGACTGTAAAACATTAATCCCCCAATAAAGGGGGGGGTTCTTCTTCTTCTAGCATTTGCCCTTCTTCCATAGCCAGTCAACAGCGTCAGGTTGAAAGCTGTCAGGAGCTGCTTGTTGCTGGCTTTGAAAGTGACTGGGATCCATGTGACAAAACCCTAAATGTGATATCAACTCTTGACTTTTTCTAATATTGTCCCATAGCAGACATCACATAACACCAGCATGAACAAAGAGCAAGTGTGTACACTCTTTGAAAGGAGGCAAGGTGGACACTGACTGGGATGTGGGCTCTAACTTGGGCCCCATTGTCTTCATCCCTAAACAGAGCCACTTCCTATTAGATACACCATCTGGATTAAATAATCAAGGTAGCTTCAGATGAATTTGGTAGATATGAAAGGCAGTATCCAACATGCCCTTCACCCCCCCCACCCCTCCTCCTAATACCTCACAATGAACCAAGTTAGTATGTGTGTGACTAACACATACAGTAAAAGGTATGGGCATGTGACTTCTCAGGCATGGATATAAAAGATAGCCCTCGGGGAGTCCTGAGATTCTCAAACAGACATGATGGGCCTAGACCTTGAATAAATCCTTCTCTCCATTGTTACCAATCATCTCTATCAGGAACAACACAATAGACCCCTTTGTGGGCCCCTCCATAGGACCTTGTCCTCAATTTGGATCAACAACGGTAGAGAATCTTCCATCCTCCAATGGGAGGCTGGACAACATACTCTTATCTTCCACCTGAGGAAGATGGGCCCTGAAATTGGGGCAGCTTGGAACATTCCTACTCATGATGTCAGAATGTGAGCTCAGATCTACAGGGATGCAGAGGTTACATAGGCTCCTAAGCTGAATATGGGCCCCAGACCACATCAAATTGATGGGGTATACAGCCAACAATATTTATATCCCTTTCTTATACTAGGGAGCTGCTCTCTTCCCTGATCCAGCTTTCTGGTCCTTTTTCCAATCATGATATCATCTCCCCAGACAATAACTTGGATCCACCTGCCTATCAGATTTCAGGCTCGGGGGAAAAAAGAAAAAGAAAAAAAGAACAAACTAATATAGCCATAGGCCCTTTGGAATATAACATAAATATGCCTACTAGCTATCTACAAAATGAAGGACCCCCCCAACTCTTCATCTGCACTATTCCAGCCTTTAGGTTCATGATTGGTCAACAATTTGTTTAGCTTTGTATGTTAACTCTCTTTTCAACCACCAAGTTCCAGATGCTAGCATGATGCTGACCAGACTTCTCTGGACAGACAACCCCACCAATGTGTCCTGGAGCTCTGCTTCCCCAGAGCCATGCCCCACTAGGGAAAGAGAGGCAGGCTAGGAGTATGGATCAACCTGTCAACGCCCATGTTCAGCAGGGAAACAATTACAGAAGCCAGACTTTCAACATTCTGCATCCCACAATGATCTTGGGTCCATACTCCCAGAGGATTAAAGAATAGGAAAGCTATCAGGGTAGGGGATGGGATACGGAGTTCTGATGGTGGGAATTCTGTGGAGGTGTACCTCTCTTATCCTATGGCTTTGTCAATGCTTCCTTTTTATAAATAGAAAGATAAAAATAAAAAAGACAGCCCTCATCTCTGTTTTTTACATCATTAGCTCCAAGGGAAACCAGATGCCATATTGTGAACAGTCCCATGAGGAAGCTAAGGTGACAAGAAACTGACACTCTCTGCCAACGACCACCTGAGTGAGCATGCAAGCGAATCTTTGATGCCAGTCAAAACCACAATTGTAGCTTTAGAAAAGACCCAGAGCTAGAACTACCCAACTTAGTCTGAGACTGAAGGCTCTCAACCTGTGAAAGAAAGTGTTGCTGTTTTAAGCTATAAAACAATCAAGGCATCAATTACTGATACTGCCTGCCGGAAACAATGAAAGACCAAGTGAACAATTAAAAACATTCATGCCTTATAGAGTTTCATACCAATGGTTAAACACTGTCCCTAAAACTAAATGCCACACCCTGATTTCCTTAGAACTACGAAGGAAATGAAAAGGTTTATATTCCAAAATGTGAACTTTGGATATATAAACAATAAACTTTTATTACTAGCTTAACAGACTAAAGAGCTAGTGCTTATTACTGTTGTGTATACTCAGCTGTTCTAATGTGGTGAGGAATTATTTCCATTCTCTGGACAAAGAAAATTAAGAGACATTTAAGTAGCTTAGTCAAAGCGTAAGTAGTCAGTTAACTGAAGGTTCATATATGACTTAAGTTGGTAAACAATCCTGATTTATTAAGGCTTTTCTTTTTGTATATACAATCAACAGTGGCTAGTGGCTTCTCTTTATTGAGTTGAGATTATAGGTTAGGTGGTATGCCATTAATCTCTCATATATATATAATATATTTATAATACTTATTTAACTTTGTGAATGAATAGAAATGTTCTGTACTAGACATATAAAAATATAACAAAACAGAAAAATGTTATAATAAGTACATAGCATTTGGTGCAATGTCAGGAATACTGCATAACAAATATAGCATTTTAACGCAACAACCTGGGAATACTATCAAATGTCACAACTGAGAGGGAAGCAATTCAAGCTAACTGGAGGATTAAGGAAGTTTTCTTGGTGGAGCCAAGATAGAGACTTAGAGGAAGCTGCTGGCGTGAGCTCCAACAACTACTGGAAAGGGTAGGATACCAAGCCTTCAGCAGGACAGTGAATAAGGGGGGTCCTAAGTATGACACCAAGAAGGTGACTATAGCTCGATTTGGGTTAGAAAACAGAGAAAAAAGAAAGGAAATTTTCTGATTATTTCTGAAACGCACCCCTCTCCCACCCTATAACCAGACCTGGGGGCTGGAGAGCTGCTACTGGCAGGGTCCCTGCTGATCTTTTTTCTTTACTAAGATTCCTGGCTCACCAGGAATGTGATTCAAAACCTTTTCCTTTCTGATTCCCTTTGCTCTTTTTTTTCTCTTTTCAAGCTCAATTGGAGTGGCATTATATCTGACCAATCAGAGCCTCACCCCACCTAGGAAAGACAACCTGGAGGGTTTTTCTTCTTTTTTTTTTTAACAAATGGCTGTCTTGGCTCAGGCAGCCTGAGCCAATCAGGAGCTGTCAAAGCTGCAAACTGACAGGGTTTTTTACTCTATTCTATTTTATTATTATTATATATACATGTGTCCCTTTCCCCCCCTCCTTCAGGTTGACCAAAATTAACTTTTAGTGTATTTTCCATTGCTAGGTGACTGGGTGTCCTATCCATTGTGAGAGGAACTTCTTTCACTTTACCTAACTCCTCTATCCACTCTCCCCCTTCTCCCTCCTCTTAGCTAATTAAAAATAAATAAATAAATAAGTAAGAAAACGTTTTCCTTTCACATCTTTTTTTTTTTTTTTCTCATTGTTGTCTTCTTTTCTTACTTCCTCCTTCTGCTTTCTGAATTCACTGATACTCGTTTGTGAATTATTTTGGGGAAGAAATCTGACTCAAGAGTGGACTCTCTTTGTGTGTGTCTCTTCTCTACTTCGCTACCCCTAGAATTTGCAGTAGACAGTAGATCTGCATAATTGTCTGTTGCTATCCCTTTTTTCCTGTCTCTTTCTTTTTCATTTGGATTTGGTTGCTATTTTTTCGTGGACTAGAGACATTGTTTGGCTAACTGGTATTGGTTAAACTGCTTCAATCCTTGCTTTAGTAACTTTTGTAATTTCAGAGGTTGGTGACTGCATTTGTCATAAAGATACTTAGAATAGCGTGGCTTGTACTCAAACCACAACAACTGAAGAACAACAGAAGAGAAAAATAAAAAGACATCAATAAAAAAAATGGTTAATCCGAGAGCAACTAAAACTGCTACTTCAATTAAGACAGAAGCCCAGAAGAAACTACAAATCAGTCAGAAGTAACCATATTTTAGAAAAGTATGCAAGCAATAGTAAACTTAATAATCACAGAAATGAAGACAAGTATGGAGTAAAGGGCTAGCAAAACTAGGGAAACAACAGATGAGACCCTCAAGGAAAATACTAGGTACCTTGAGGTATTAGAGAACTGAAAGCTGAAATAGCTGAACTGAAGAAAGAAGCTGAGGGAAGGGAAAGCAGACTAACAGAAGCAGAAAACAAAATTAGTCAGTCAGAGGATGAGCTAGAGAAAACTAAGAAAGATGTAAAAGAACTCAAAAAGATATCGAGAGACACTGAAAACAACAGAGGTATATGGGATGATCTCAATAGAAATAATTTTAGCCAACTGGATACAGCAGTATATCAAAAAGATTGTTCATCAGAACCAAGTGGGATTTATCCCAGGAATGCAAGTTGGTCAACATACATAATTCAATCAATGTCATTCACCACATCAATAAAAGCAAAGTCAAAAACCACATTATCTCAATAGATGCAGAGAAAACCTTTGATAAAAGCCAATACACATTCATGCTCAAAATACTACAAAAAATGGGAATAGACAGGAAATTCCTCAAGTTAGTGGAGTCCATATATAGCAAACCTACAGCCAACATCATACTCAATGGTCAAAAGCTGAAAGCATTCCCCCTCAGATCGGGGACTTGACAGGGCTGTCCACTATCACCATTACTCTTCAACATAGTATTGGAAGTTCTTGCCATAGCAATCAGGCAAGAGAAAGAAATCAAAGGAATACAGATTGGAAGGGAAGAAGTCAAACTCTCACTATTTGCAGATGATATGATAGTATACACAGAAAAACCTAAAGAAATCAGCAGAAAACTACGGGAAGTTATTAGGCAGTATAGCAAGGTGTCAGGCTACAAAATCAATGTACAAAAATGAGTGGCATTTCTTTATGGAAACACTAAATCTGAAGAAGAAGACATCCAGATAGCACTCCCATTCACTACTGTAGAAAAATCAACAAAATACCTAGGAATAAAGCTGACCAAAGAAGTGAAAGATTTGTATACTGAAAATTATGAGTCACTATTCACAGAAATAGAAACTGATACCAAGAAATGGAAAGACATCCCATGCTCATGGATTGGAAGAATAAATATCAAAATGAATATTCTCCCCAGAGCCATATACAAATTTAATGTGATACCCATCAAAGTTCCACCAAGCTTCTTTAAGAAAATAGAACAAAAACTACAATCATTTATCTGGAACCAGAAAACACCTAGAATTGTCAAAACCATTTGGAGGAAAAGAAACAGAAATAGAGGCATCACACTCCCAGATATCGAACTATATTAAAAGGCCATCATCATCAAAACAGCCTGGTACTGGAACATAAATAGGCACACAGTGGAAAAGAACTGAAATCCCAGAACTAACACCCACACATATGGACATCTAATCTTTGATAAGGGAGCCCAAAGTATTAAATGGAAGAAAGAGGCTCTCTTCAATAAATGGTGCTGGGAAAACTGGGTTGAAACATGCAGAAGAATGAAATTGAAACAACTTATCTCACCAGAAACAAAAACCAACTCCAAATGAATCAAGGGCCTGGATGTTAGACCAGAAACTATCAAATACCTAGAGGAAAACACTGGTAAAACACTTTCCCACCTAAAGCTCAAGGACATCTTTGATGATACAAACCCAGTTGCAAGGAAGATGAAAATAGAAACAAACCAATGGGACTACATCAAATTGAAAAGCTTCTGCACAGCCAAAGAAACTATCACACAAACAAAGAGACCCCTCACAGAATGGGAGAAGATCTTCACATGCCATACATCAGACAAGAGACTAATCACCAAAATATACAAAGAGCTCAGCAAACTTAGCACCAAAAAAGCAAATGACTCCATCCAAAAATTGGAAGAGGATATGAACAAAATATTCACTGCACAGGAGATCCAAAAGGCTAACAAACATATGAAAAATTGTTCCAGGTCTCTGATTGTCAGAGAAATGCAAATAAAGACAACACTGAGATACCACCTCACTCCTGTAAGAATGGCATACATCAAAAAGGACAGCAGCAACAAATGCTGGAGAGGCTGTAGGGACAGAGGAACCCTTCTGCACTGCTGGTGGGAATGAAAATTGGTTTAGCCTCTGTGGAGAGCAGTCTGGAGAACTCTCACAAGTCTAGACATGGACCTTCCATATCACCCAGTAATTCCTCTCCTGGGGATATATCCCAAGGATTTCATAACGCCCAACCAAAAAGATATGTGTACACCTATGTTCATAGCAGCACAATTCACAATAGCTAAAACCTAGAAGCAACCCAGGTGCCCAACAACAGATGATTGGCTGAGAAAGTTGTGGTATATATACACAATGGAATACTACACAGCTATTAAGAACAATGAACCCACCTTCTCTGACCCATCTTGTATGGAGCTAGAAGGAATTATGTTAAGTGAACTAAGTCAGAAAGATGAGTATGGGATGATCCCACTCATCAAAGACAAAGAAGAACACAAAGGGAAACTAAAAGCAGGATCTGACTAAATCTAGAGTAGGGCACCCAAGTAAAAACCCTGGGGTGAGGATAAGGGTAGACATTTGGCTTCCCAAGGTGGGGGGTGGTGGTGGAGGTAGGGGGTAGGATGGGGCACAATCTTTTGGTGGTTGGAATGGTGTTTATGTACACTCCTATTAATTTTTAGTCATATAAATCACTAATTAATATGAGAGGGGAAAAATTGATTGTATGTCTCAAACTTTTTAAAGCACAGACTGAATCTTTTTAATACATAGGCTGAGTCTTTGATATACTGACTCTCTCAAAAGCCAAGACCCCAGGGAGAACAGAAGCAACTGGTGGCACAGCTATATACAAGATGTTGGGTATTATACAGCAAATCCTAACAAAGGGACTTTTCAAAGTTAACCCAATTACCAAATAATGTGATGATAACAATAACTATCCATTGTCTTCTTGAACCCTAAGACAGCAGGAACCTCACATTTCCACTATAGAGCTTATAGTCCCCCGTCCTGGAACCTTAGGGTAGGGACCACTTTCCTGCATGCTTCTCTCAATTCATATCAAATAATATTGCATCCACCACTCACAACCTAATCAATGCAACGAGTGCCACCTCAGCATGCTGCACTTCAGACTGTGTCTAGAGACTTCAGGTGTGGAATGACATCCCTTCATTACTCAGGTGAGACTGTTCCTTTCATAGTATTATCTAATTCCATTCCAGGTGGTTCACTTCCTAACAAAGTCCCAAAACCTAGATATAGACCAGGTCCCCTGAGATAGAGCATATGTTCACATGTATCCATAAACGAGGGCAAAATATATACCTGAAAGCAAAAGTACACAATAGTCTGCAGTGAGTAGCCCCCAACACTTCATCTGCACTATTCCAGCCTTTAGGTCCATGATTGTTCAACAATTTGTTTGGCTTTGTATTTTAACTCTCTTTTCAGCCACCAGGTTCCAGAGGCCAGCAGGATACCGACCAGACTTCCCTGGACAGAGGACCCCACCAGTGTGTCCTGGAGCTCTGCTTCCCCAGAGACCCACACTACTATGGAAAGAGAGAGGCAGGCTGGGAGTATAGATCAACCAGTCAATGCCCATGTTCAGCAGGGAAGCAATTACTTTCCACCTTCTGCAAACCTCACTGACTTTGGGTCCATACTCCCAGAGGGATAAAGAATGGGAAAGCTATCAGGGGAGGGGATGGGATATAGAGATCTAGTGGTGGTAGTTGTGTGGAGTTGTACCCTTCCTATCCTATGGTTCTGTTAATGTCTCCCTTTTTAAATAAAAAAAAGAAAGTTTTCTTGGTGACAGTGGCATTTGAGTTGGATTAATAAGTCTTTAATTAATCAGAGTCAGTGGGGGCAAGGCCTTCTAGGCCACGAAAGGACCTCAACCAAAGCAATGAAGTAATTAGTGGAGATAATAAGCCTTCCTCCCAGGACAGACTATGTCCTTTTTTTTTATATAGATGCCACCATCTTTGCCATCACTGGCAACAGCAAAATAGTCTCATCGTATGAGATTTCACAGCCAATGACCTCTTACAGCTATTGCCCTTGGACCGAGGTTATTTGGTTGGTTTAGTATTTGAAGATATGGACTGTTTACAACTTCACACAGTTATTTTTTTAAGTGAATTTTAAGCTGTCACTTGACAATTTATAATCTGCAATGAATTTGGAAATGTCACCTATAAAAACAAAACCCACAAACTTTTCTAGTCTTTATCTCACGTTATCCAAGGAACCTTTGTTTGTTTGTTTGTTTGTTTCTGGTCTGTGAAAGAGTACAGCTGCTCTTACACTACAAACAAACATAAAAACTTTTCAATTTAGGAATTTCTGCAAACTGCCTCAAAACAATACTCAGTCCCCAATGGGCCTTAGCAGGGCCTCCAAAACAGCTTAAAGGGCTGCAGGGATGAATGGGTGCACTCCACACAGAACTATATACCACATGAGGTACTCTGGCAGGCAGAGGTAGGCAGCTTCACAGTTTCCTCCTTCTCTACAAAAACCCTGGAATAATCAACTGACACCATTGGGAACTTCAACATAAGTAGTGTTTGAATGGCTTTCATTTCTGACAGATCAAAAGGGCCTCCTATCATCAAGTGGTGCTCCCCAAAAAGCTCCGGGCCTTACTCTTTTAAGAGGACCTATATAACATCCCCTTGCATGATTATAACTGCCTAAATAATAACAAATGTTGGTGAGGATATGGAGGAATTGAAGCAAACATACATTACTGGTGAGAATGTTAAATGGTACATCTGCTGTAAAAATAGTTTGGCAGGTCCTCAAAAAGTAAAATACAGAGCTACCATATGATCCAGCAATTCTATGTATATACCCAAAATAAATGAAAACATATATCCACATAAACACCTGCATACCACATCAGTATTATTTATAACAGTCCCAAATGGAAACAGAGTATCTATCAACAGATGAACAAATTGTAGCACATCCATACAATGGAATGTCATTAGGTTATAATAAGGAATGAGTACTGACATAGGCTGCAACATTGATGAAGTTTTGAAGATGTTATGCTAAGCTTAAAAAGCCAGACAAAGGTCATAAAGTATGTAAGGTTCCATTTATATGAAATGTACAGAATTGACAACCAAATATAGAGAATGTACACTAGTGGTTCAAACATGCTGGGGAAGAGTGCTGCTGTTGTATATGGATTTTCAGAGGTAATGTAAATGCTCTGAAATTAGACACACTTAAAAATTAAAAGTCAGAATTTTAAAAAGGACCAGTACTTGAAAGCAAATAAATGCTTTGGCATGCTTAGGTCCATTGCTAAAAATACCTACACTAAAGGAATGTATATTATTGTAACTTAGATAACGGCAACACACACACACACACACACACACACACACACACACACACACGTGAATATGCCTTGCCATGCATACCACCCAAGTTTGAACCTTGGTATTAAACAGGAATACAATGGCATCAGGGAAAGTTCCAAAGTTGTGGTGTCTCTCCCTTTCTCTTTCTCCTTCTCTCTGTCTCTCTCATTCTTTCTTTCTAACTGAAATAAATAAAAAGTAGGGAAATTGTGGTTGGGGGCAGGGACTCAAGTGTATGAGTACCCAGCAACACAAAAACAACTTACTATATAGGCATAAAGGAAATGTTATGTTATCATTACAGTGAAGTTAATGGACACTTATTTCAGAGAAATGAAAACTTATTTTTTGGTAAAAAAAAAAGTCTCTGTAAATGAGTGAATATAAACAGCTTCCTCTGTAATCATCAAAAACAGAAACAACCTTCTGGTTATTCTTCAATAGGTGAATGTTTATGGAATGTTATTCAGTAATAAGAAGGATCACATTGTAGATACATGTAACAATTTGAATGAATTTCTAGAAATGTATGCTGAGTGAAATTCTGTTGAGTGAAACAGCAAACCATTTATACACTCTTGAAATGACAAAATTAAGAGACGGAGAAGAAATAGTATTAGTGTGGGCTTAGCAGCAGAGTGTAGGCAGAAACTAAGAAGAGATGGCTGGATAAAGACAGCATGTGCTAATAGCAATGTGTACTGAACCTTTATCATGTAAACACTGACAATGTCAATATTAGCATCCCAATTGTGATAACTACAGTTTTGCTTGATGTCATCACTGGGGGAAACTAGTTACAGAGTACTTGGACTATGATTTCTTAGTATGAATCTATGTCAAATGTCTAACTTTAAAAAGGAGGAAAATAACCAACAAAACTAAGGATTTTATTACTTTTTTTGAAGGTTCAACCTATATTCCCCCCTAAAAGAAATCTGTGCTAGGAAGTGGGTTGGTCTGAGTTATCACTCCATTCATGAGAGCCTAACCTTTTAACTAAATTCTTTTTTAACTACTGAGTTGCCAGAAAAAGTCATGACACACTCTTGCATAGAAAAACAGAAAAATGTTGGCTTCATAGAAGGTGGAAGGGAGTATTCCTGTTTCTTCAATCTTATGGAAAAGCTTAAGAAGTATGGGTACTAACTGTTTCCTGAAAGTTTTGTAGAATTCATTTGTGAAGCCATCTGGTCCAGGACTTTTGTTGTTGGGGAGGTTCTGAATAACGGTTTCAATTTCTTTATCTGTGATTGGTGCATTTAGATTTTGTAGTTCTTCTTGGTTCAGTTTTGGAAGGGCATATGCTTCTAGGAATTGTTCCATTTCTTCCAGATTCTCTAGCTTGGTGGCGTATAGTTCTTTATAGAAGTTTCGCAGGATTCTCTGGATTTCTGTGGTGTCAGTTGTGATATCTCCTCCATCGTTTACAATTCTATTAATTTGAGTCTTCTCTCTTTTTTGTTTGGTGAGTCTGGCTAGGGGTTTGTCAATTTTGTTTAATCTTTCAAAGAACCAACATTTGGCTTCATTGATCTTTTGTATGGTTCTTTTATTTTCGATTTTGTTTATTTCTGTTCTAACATTAGTGATTTCTGTCCTTCTGGTTGCTTTAGGGTTCCTTTGTTCCTCTTCCTCTAAGTCCTTGAGGTGTGCAGTAAGGTCGTTCATTTGAGCTTCTTCTTGCTGTTTAATATGTGATTGTATGGCTATAAGTTTCCCTCTCAGTACTACTTTAGCTGTGTCACAAATATTTTGATAGGTTGTGTCTTCATTTTCATTAGTTTCCAGGAACATTTGAATTTCCCATGAAGGCAACATCACCCTGACACCAAAAGCTGATAGGGACAGAACAAAAAAGGAAAACTACAGACCAGTATCTCTGATGAACATAGATGCCAAAATATTAAACAAGATCTTGGCCAACCGGATACAGCAACATATCAAAAAGATTGTTCATCACGACTAAGTGGGATTCATCCCAGGAATACAAGGCTGGTTCAACATCCGTAAGTCAATCAATGTCATTCACCACATTAATAAAAGCAAAGCCAAAAACCACATGATTATCTCAATAGATGCAGAGAAAGCCTTTGACAAGATCCAACACCCATTCATGCCCAAAATTCTACAAAAAATGGGAATAGATGGAAAATTCCTCAAGATAGTGGAGTCTATATATAGCAAACCTACAGCCAACATCATACTCAATGTTCAAAAGCTGAAAGCATTCCCCCTCAGATCAGGGACTAGACAGGGCTGTCCACTGTCACCATTACTCTTCAACATAGTATTGGAAGTTCTTGCCATAGCAATCAGGCAAGAGGAAGAAATCAAAGGAATAGATTGGAAGGGAAGAAGTCAAGGTCTCACTATTTGCAGATGATATGATAGTATACATAGAAAGACCTAAAGAATCCAGCAGAAAATTACTGGAAGTTATTAGGCAATATAGCAAGGTATTAAGCTATAAAATCAATGTACAAAAATCAGTGGCATTTCTTAATGCAAACACTATATCTGAAGAAGAAGACACCTAGAAATCACTCCCATTTACTGTTTCAGCAAAATCAATCAAATACCTAGGAATAAAGTTGACCAAAGAAGTGAAAGACTTGTATGCTGAAAACTATGAGTCGCTATTCAAGGAAATAGAAACTGATACCAAGAAATGGAAAGATATCCCATGTTCATGGATTGGAAGAATAAATATCATCAAAATGAATATTCTCCCCAGAGCCATAAACAAATTTAATGCAATACCCATCAAAGCTTCTTTAAGAGAATAGAACACTACAATCATTTATCTGGAAGCTGAAAACACCTAGAATTGCCAAAACAATCTTGAGGAAAAGAAACAGAAATGGAGGCATCACACTCCCAGACTTTAAACTATATTATAAAGCATCATCATCAAAACAGCATGGTACTGGAACAAAAATAGGCACACAGACCAGTGGAACAGAATTGAAAGCCCAGAAATAAATCCCCACACCTATGGACATCTAATCTTTGATAAGGGTGCCCAAAGTATTAAATGGAAAAAGGAAGCTCTCTTCAATAAATGGTGCTGGGAAAACTGGATTGTAACATGCAGAAGAATGAAATTGAACCACTTTATCTCACCAGAAACAAAAATCAACTCCAAATGGAGCAAAGACCTAGATGTCAGACCAGAAAAAATCAAATACTTAGAGGAAAACATTGGTAAAAAACTTTCCCACCTATATCTCAAGAACATCTTTGATGAATCAAACCCAATTGCAAGGAAGACTAAAGCAGAAACAAACCAATGGGACTACATCAAATTGAAAAGGTTCTGCACATCCAAAGAAACTATTAAACAAACAGAGAGACCCCTCACAGAATGGGAGAAGATCTTCACATGCCAGACATCAGACAAGAAACTAATCACCAAAATATATAAAGAGCTCAGCAAACTTAGCACCAAAAAAGCAAATGATCCCATTCAAAAATGGGCAGAGGATATGAACAGAACATTCACTACAGAGGAGATCCAAAAGGCTAACAAACATATGAAAAACTGCTCTAGGTCACTGATTGTCAGAGAAATGCAAATTAAGACAACACTAAGATACCACCTCACTCCTGTAAGAATGGCTTACATCAAAAAGGACAGCAGCAACAAATGCTGGAGAGGTTGTGTGGACAGAGGAACCCTTTTACATTGCTGGTGGGAATGTAAATTGGTACAGCCTCTGTGGAGAGCAGTCTGGAAAACTCTCAGAAGGCTAGACATGGACCTTCCATATGATCCAGTAATTCCTCTCCTGGGGATATACCCCAAGGACTCCATAACACCCAACCAAAAATAGGTGTGTACTCCTATGTTCATAGCAGCACAATTCATAATAGCTAAAACCTGGAAGAAACCCAGGTGCCCAACAACAGATGAGTGGCTGAGAAAGCTGTGGTATATATACACAATGGAATACTATGCAGCTATCAAGAACAATGAACCCACCTTCTCTGACCCATCTTGGACAGAGCTAGAAGGAATTATGTTAAGTGAGCTAAGTCAGAAAGATAAAGATGAGTATGGGATGATCCCACTCATCAACAGAAGTTGACTAAGAAGATCTGAAAGGGAAACTAAAAGCAGGACCTGATCAAATTGTAAGTAGGGCACCAAAGTAAAAACCCTGTGGTGAGGGTTAGACATGCAGCTTCCTGGGACAGTGGGGGGTGGGAGTGGGTGGGAGGGATGGGTCACAGTCTTTTGGTGGTGGGAATGGTATTTATGTACACTCATAGCAAAATGTAGACATATAAATCAGTAGTTAATTAATATGAGGGGGAAAATCAATTGTATGTCTCAAAGTTTTTCAAAACACAAACTGAATCTTTTTAATATATAGGCTGTGTATTTGATATGCGGACTCTCTCAAAAGCCTAGACCAAGTAGATTAGAAGCATCCAATAGCACAGCTATATACAAGATACTGGATACTGTACAGCAAACCCTAACAAAAGGACTTTTCAAAGTTAACCCAATTACCAAATAACCTGATGATAACATTAACTATCGATTGTCTTTTTGAACCCTAAGACAGCAGGAACCTCACATCTCCACTATAGAGCCCCTACTTCCCCCAGTCCTGGAACCCTTGGATAGGGCCCACTTTCCCGTATGCCTCTCCCAATCCATATCAAATAATATTGCATCCGCCGATCACAACCTAACCAACGCAACAATTGCCACCTCAACATGCTTCACCTCAGACTGTGTCCAGAGACTTCACGTGTGGAATGACAACCCTTCAGCTTCATTACTCGGGTGAGACCTTCCCTTTTATAGTACACTCTAATTTCATCTCAGGTGGTTCACTTTCTAACAAAGTCCCATAACCTAGATATACACCAGTTTCTGTGAGAGAGAGCTTATGTGCACACGTATCCATAAACTACTGCAAAATATATACCTGAAAGCAGAAGTACACTAGAGTTTGCAGTGAGTACCTCCCTAACACTTCCTCTCCACTATTCCAAGCTTTGGGTCCATGATTGCTCAACAATTCGTTTGGCTTCATATTTTAACTCTCTTTTCAATCACCAGGTTCCAGGATGCTGGCCAGGCTTCCCTGGATTGAAGACCCCACCAATGTGTCCTGGAGCTCAGCTTCCCCAGAGACACACCCTACTAAGGAAAGAGAGAGGCAGACTGGGAGTATGGACCGACCAGTCAATGCCCATGTTCAGCGGGGAAGCAATTACAGAAGCCAGACCTTCTACCTTCTGCAACCCTCAATGACCCTGGGTCCATGCTCCCAGAGAGATAGAGAATGGGAAAGCTATCAGGGGAGGGGGTGGGTTATGGAGATTGGGTGGTGGGAATTGTGTGGAGTTGAACCCCTCCTACCCTATAGTTTTGTTAATTAATCCTTTCTTAAATAAAAAAAAAATTTAAAAAAAAAGAAAAAGAAAAACAGAAAAATATGTCATGACTTTTCTGACAACCCAGTACTTTTACTTTTCAAAGCAGCCTAGTTTAGCTTCCCAATAAATATTAATTTATCCAGACTACTGTTACAAAGGGTGTTTTAATAAGAGTAATGTTGAATCAAGAGATCTTATATGCTATACATCTTAGTGTTACAGCTTTCACAGAGAAGGAAAGCCATTTTTTTCCCCTAGATGTGAGTTTTAAGATGGTTTCCTCTTGAAAAGTTGGTGGCATCATCTATATTTGTATATTTAGTAATACTACTGTGTACCTCTTTGTCCATTTTGTGTATGACTCAGGATAAGGACAACATTCTGAGAATATGTCCTGTGCTGAGGTCAGACACTGCCACCCTATAGCACGAGCTGGGAAAACCCATAAGCCTTAGACAGCAGAGGCAGGGAGATGTTTCCTGTGAGCTGAGTGCCAGGAACAATTCTAATTTCATCCCCTTGGGACAAAAATTATCAAGAAAACATAAAACAGTCCATGAGTCTCGAGTCAAAATGTCACCTCCAATTGTCAGTGATGATATGGCTGCTCCGTAAATAAAAAATATACTTGTGGTGGTGGGGGGGTGGTAAAGAAAACCAGTTGGAAAGTCTCTTACTCAGTAAAAAAGCTCCATGAAGAGTAGAGAGCACTGCTGTGGTATCCCTTCCTATCTCTTTTTTCTTTCTTTCTTTTTTTTTTTTTCCTATCTCTTTCTGACTGAAACAGAGAGAAAAGTAAAAAGAAAAGTCAGCTGGGATCTTTGTAGGCAGGATGCCTCAGAAGAAATGAAAGGCCATAACTACAATAAATAAAATCTTGCTTAATAAGAAATCTTCGATGATTCATAGGTGATCTTGATAAATTTCAGAATCACCAGTGTCAAATTTTATCTTATAGTTATATTTCTTAGATTAAAGGAAAAGGAGCTTGCTCTCTCTGTGTATCGTTCAAGAGGCTGTGCTTAAAGCCTATTAGATGGTACAGACAGAGAAGCAAGCATCCTTCTTCCTAACTTATTATCATATACCTTTAAAGCCACATTCTTGGGAGTCGGGCTGTAGCGCAGCGGGTTAAGCGCAGATGGCGCAAAGCACAAGGACCGGCATAAGGATCCCGGTTCGAACCCCAGCTCCCCACCTGCAGGGGAGTCGCTTCACAGGCGGTGAAGCAGGTCTGCAGGTGTCTATCTTTCTCTCCTCCTCTCTGTCTTCCCCTCCTCTCTCCATTTCTCTCTGTCCTATCCAACAACAACAATAATAACTACAACAATAAAAAAAAAAACAAGGGCAACAAAAGGGAATAAATAAATTTTTTAAAAAAGCCACATTCTTATAAGATAAGAAGAAAGAGTTCCATTCTCTTCCAGCCTCTCTTTCTCTTCTTTCTCCTCTATTTATTCCCATCAGGACTCTCTCCTCTGTATCTCCTCTAAACTTAATTACAGTAGTCACTACAGTAGTACAGTTTAATTTATCCTGCTAACTATAGTCTGAAAATATGAGATCACACTCATATAACATTTACTGTAGTTCACTGTCATAATTTTCATACTGTATTGTTGTTAAACTTTTACTGTGTCACATTAGTAAATTAGTTTATCATAGGTATGTAGTATAAACAGTGTGTGTAGAGTTCAGTATTTATTACTCACAGTTTTAGGCCTCTACTGGGGATTTATTAGCTAAGCAAAACTTCACTTGTATAGTAAATAATCTGTTGAGTGATATTCCCAAAAATTATCCAACTAAAATCACATGATATATAGTAAAAGTACTTTCTAAAGCATCTTAGCTATTAACAATCTCAGTAGTCAAGTGTATGTGAGCAGCCACACAATTAGGACCTTGTCAGGACTAGGAAATTTCAATAAAATAAAAAATTTTCCACATTTTACTTATTCTAACTAAAAATGCTCTATATATATTAAAACTAGAAATAATATAGAAAGTGCAATTATTGAATAAACACACATTGAATTTAAACACTGAAAAGTTATATAAAGAATCATTTGTGTGACAGGGGAGACTGCATAGTGGTTATGCAGAAAGACTCATGCCTGAGGCTCCAAAGTCCCAGATTCAATCCCCTGCACCACTGTAAGCCAGAACTGGGCAGTGTTCTGGTGGAAAAAAGAAAAAGAACAGAGAAAAAGATAAAAGAAGAGAAAAGCAAAGAACCAATTACTTCTGGCTAATACTCCTAGTATAAAAAAAGGAATAGGGTTAGGAGACAACATAGTGGTTATGTAGAACACTTTTGTGCCTCAGAATCTTAAGGTCCCAAGTTCAGTCCCGGGCACCACCATAAACCAGAGCTGACCAATACTCTAGTATTAATATCTTCTTTCTAAAATATTAATTTGTGAATGTTGGTATTCATTCATTGGCCACTCATGCTATCGGTCTTATTTCTCAAAGGTTGGGAGATAGTTCACCCTATAGATTGAACAGACATGTTGCTATGTATGAGAATCTGAGTTGGAGCCCCAGTCAACACATGAAGAATCACGCAAATGGAAAGATTCACAAGCAACCGAGAAGTTCTGCAGTGTCTCTCTCCTCTTTGTCTCTCATACTCTGGCTAGAGCCCTGCCCCACTAGTGAAAGAGAGACAGGCTGGGAGTATGGTTCACTCTGCCAATGCCCATGTTCAGCAGGGAAGCCAGACCTTCCACCTTCTGCACCCCATAATGATCCTGGGTCCTTGCTCCCAGAGGCATAAAGAATAGGAAAGCTTTCAAGGAGGGGATAGGATACAAAGTTCTGGAAATGGGAATTAACCTTCTCTTAATCTATGATCTTGTCAATATTTCCATTTTATAATTGAATTTTTTAAAAGGTAATAAGCTTACTTTCTTTAGCATTACTAGTAAATAGTAATTACACACACACACACACACACACACACACACACACACACACACACACACAAAATGCCCTTACTCTAAGAACTAAATCTAGTTACCAACTATTAAGAAGTCTAAAGGAGCCATTACGTATTATATATAAATAAAAGGTCCTTAGAACAAGTATGGATTTTTAAAAACATGATTCTAGCATTTGTTAAGGGCTGTTTTATCTAGGGATATAAACTGTTTTGAAAAGCCGGATCTACACAAAGGAGCTCTCTAAATCAACTGTAAATTTACCTCTACTGAGAAGTACTTAAAACCAGCTTAAACAATACTTCTGTTTTTAAGAACTTGAAGGAAACTCTTCCAGTTGTTTTTTTACTTATGAGCAAAACATTTTGTAATAAGCCATTTTTGTAATCAATAGCTGAGTCAGCCAAATATGATTTGTCATCAGTATTATTGTCAATAAAGCATCCTAAGCCAGCTTGATTTTTTTTCTGGTCCCATGTGGAGGTACTGAGTGAGCAGTTAGAAAAATATTTTGACTTATTCACAGAAAAATCTGATATGGATGCCACACGATATAAATGAAAAACCAGAGTCCTCTAGCCTGCACTTTTCAGCTCAGGTGTTCCACCCTGGATAAACACGGAGTTTAATGACACAGCAGCTTCAATTTAGAATCAATTGGCTCCTATCTGGGTCATAAAAATCTTCACAGGCTGGTAAGAGAGCTCATTTGGATAGTATGTTTGGTTTTTCATGGGCACACCAGGTTTAAGCCCAGCCCCTACTGAACTGAGGAACACTATGGTGCTATGGTGTCTTTCTGTCTCTTTCTATCAGAAAATGTATCAGTGAAACCATAGTAATGACTAAATAAATAAATAAAGTAAGTAAGTTAAAAAATCTTCACCATGGAAGTTAGGTGGGAGTTAGGCTCACGTTGCCATGCACAAGGAACTGGGTTCCAAGCCTCTGGCCCACTCCTGCAGTCTCTCTCATCCCCCTTTCTCTCCCTTTCATCTCAGCTTCTCTCTATGGCTATGCAAAAGTAAGTGAATAAAAAAAATTTTTTTTCAGCATGACAAGTGGCTCACTACCCAAGAATTAAGTCACATGGAAAGGAAAATATGATCAACAAAATGTCAAGCAGACAGTAAGATAAGCTACCCACCTCTCAGATCAAGACAAAATGCTGCAAAATGAGACATCAGGAAGGAATGGAGGGAGGGAAAGGAGGCAGACTATTCTATTTCCAAAGAGTAAAAAAGAGTAGCCTGAGGTCTGACATAAAAAAAATAAAAGACCTTTCACCGTTATGCAGACACAAGAAAAAGCCAGTGGAGGGATTGCATAAATAAATCCCCAGCTTTTTCAGTCTAGGTTAACCTGAGTCCAAGGACATTCTGATAACCCTCTTCCATGTAGACTAAAAAATGGTGGAAAACATTGTGTTAAAGGTCATCTAACAAGTCGGTAATTTAGCAATAATAAACACCAGGCCCTAGAAGTGATGGCCTGACTGCCATATCCTCTAGTTTTCTTATATGAAATCTTATCCTATGGTTTACATTTTTTTCTGGGAGGCCTATTCACAATTTATCCTCTGAAACAGCATTTGTCTCACACTTGATTTACTATGGATGAACTTCTCTGATGTTAAGCTATCCTTATTCAGGAATAAAACAATTTATGAAAAGATACAGTAAAGTAGAATCATTTGGGCATTATTCTTTAACCTAAAATATAACTTCTAGACTAAGACACCCATTACATGTCATATATTATCTAATACTTATATGCAAATGCCATTTTCCAAAATGTGTTCATATTTTATAGGAACTTATAGGAAATTAGGAAGATTATGAATTATCTGTAGCTGCTTACATATGTCAACAATTTACAAGCACTCATCTGGACAGAGTGCACCTGAGCTTTTAACTGTCTAATATAACTGGATGGCATGAAGTTAATACCAATACAGCACTCAATAAAAGAGGGGAAGATAACGAAGAGTAAGACCATGATAAGGGAAGAGGTCTGAGGATGGGGAATTTTAAGTTTCCTTAGAGGAGTAGGGCTTGAAGTGATACTTAAAAGAACAGTAGATTTGATTTGAGTATGATGAGAAATAGCAGGGGGTACTTCATGAGTAGTGAAGCAGATCTGCAAGTGTCTTTTTCTCTCCCTATCTACCTCCCCCCCTCTGTTTTTTTTCTCTGTCCTGTAAAATAAAAATAGGAGAAAAAACTGACCAGTGGGAGAAATGGATTCCTAGTGCTGGTACCAAGCCCCAGCAATAACCCTGGTGGCAAAAAAAGGAAAGAAAAAGAAATAGGGGAAGGGTATTGAAACTGAAGAAGCAGTTTCAAGGAGCAGAGGTAGGTGAGTTGAACATACTCTATGGGAGGGGGTATAGGCTGAGGCAGTGTCAGGCAGTTGACTAGCATGTGACAACAATCTGCCTCACCAGAAAACCAAGTCAGCAAAGACTCAAATCACATTAAAACATGTAAATATTACCTGAATGTTTGTTAAATGAACTGATTCAGAGCAGGGGATAAGACTTCAAACAAAAGACAAGTGGCATGGTGAGTAAGGAAGGCAAAAGGCTTTGCAGGTAGAACGCAAATGGGTATCAAGGCTGAAGAGGAGATAAGAAGTTTCAATAGAAGAAACAGATGACTTGATTATCTTCTTTTTTTTCTCCTCCAGGGTTATGCTGGGGTTTTGTGCCTGCACTACCTATGAATCCACTGCTCCTGGAGGCGATTTTTCTCATTTTGTTGCCCTTGTTGTCATTATTGTTGTCATTGCTGCTGTTGTTGGATAGGACAAAAAGAAATAGAAAGGAGGGGAGACAGAGAGGGGGAGAGAAAGACACCTGCAGACCTTCTTCACAGCCTGTGAAGCGACCCCCATGCAGGTGGGGAGCTGGGGGCTCAAATGGGATCCTTAGGCCAATCCTTGCGCTTTGTGCCACGTGTGCTTAACTTGCTAAGCTACCGCCAGACCACCAATTCGATTATCTTTTATCCTATTACCATGTCCACCAAGCACCTTAAAACAAACAAACAGAAACACCTATTTATTTCCCATGTGTAGCACTACAGCAGACCAGGGCACCATATTGCCATAAACTTCTATTTGGAATTCAAGTATCCATTCTCCTGTCCTCCTACCCATCTACACTCTATACCAGTATTCTTTATAAACCATCAACCATTAACTATTCTTGCCTAGAGTCTTTCAACTGTGTTCCCTAGTTCTTTGGGAAAACTCTGTAATCCCTCACCTGGCTTAGAGTCACCTGCATGTGCTGATAAATACACTTCCCAAATGCGAGGAAAAATATATATATACACATACACACATATATAGATACACATAGATATACATAAATAGTCTGACTTCTGACAATTACTCCTGCTTACTATCCTCCTGGCCACATGCCAGTTTCCTTCTAGTTTCTCAGGGAGCCCTAAGTTAGAAAGAACCTTAGGCAGGAAACTGTCCCTTTCTACTTCCCTGTTTATGTGGCTAAAACCTTGCTGAGTCCAGAAGTCTGTGCTGGCTCTCTACACCCTCCCACAGCCCCCACCCATTTCCAGTCTAATCTAAAGCCAAATACAGATTAACTTTTGGTAAGCAGATATCTAAATTCTTGAGGATTAAGGGCTATGCCTGACTGATTCACCAGGTATCATCAGCTCAGGGTGGTATAGATGGGTCATGAAGCTAAAAAAAGCTGACTGGAGGGAGGGAGGGAATCAGTAAAAGCCATAAAGTCCACTGACCTTTATGCTGTAGGCGGGTTAAAAGCCAGCTGGCTTTGATGTTGACACCGCTGGCCTGCATTACTGCTCTCAGCACCAACTAGAATGGGTAACTCCGTTTTACCTCCAGCAAAACAAGCAGAAAAAAACTCCAGGTTTGCTTCCTGCCATGTTACTTCCTTCCAACTGCATGAAAAATCCCTCAAAGGAGGTGTCCGTTTATCTAATGGGGCAAGATTTCAGAGTCACCTACTCTCGAGGCCCCTTAGAAACAGTGGATGGGTGGCTATGAGTGACCCTGATCTATGAACAGATGGCCCAAGTTTTAAATACCTTTTCACTTGCAGTTTCTAACCTGGGGCCACCAAGCATATAGTCCATTGTGAAACAGGACAGTCCTCTTCTTAATGCCAAGTTCCTACCCATTCACTTTTCCTCACTATTTCCCACTTCTGACAATCAAGTCGCTCTTGGTCATTACCATCATCAGGTCCATAGCTCCAGTGCCACCTCCCCTCTGTCTGCTCTGGTCTCTGGTTCAAATTACACCTCATTCATTCATTCCACAAAAACTCCTACGACAACACCTGTAGAACTTTAATCCTAGTCAACCCAACTGTATTTGAAGTGTATTTGCTGAGATCTAAGACTATCAATACAAACCTTAAAAATCCTTAAAAATGTTCAATCCTTATGATGACAGAGGAGGACCTAGTGGGGGTTGTATTGTTATGTGGAAATGTTATACATGTACAAACTACTGTATTTTACTGTTGACTGTAAAACATTAATCCCCCAATAAAGAATTAAAAAAAAATTCAATCTCTAGCACAATCTGAGTAGTGCCCTGGTAAAATAAAATAAAGTAAAATAAAATAGCTCATACAGATAGTGTGCTGCTCAGATAGCCATGTGTGCAGCCTAGTTTCAAGCCCAGCCCCGACCATGTTGAAGTTTTTATGTTGTGATCTCTTTCACTCTGTCTCCATCTTTAAAAAAAAGTCACTTTTACATGGAACATCAAGGGACCCCCCCACACACAATTTACTAAGTGAATCTATATACAAAGGGCTCCTTATTGCATGATTCCATTTGTGAAATATTCAGACTAGGAAAATCCACAGAGGATAAAATAAAAAAATAAATAAATAAAAAGATTAGTGATGTGCCCGGGAAGCAAGAATACAGAGTCTGGCTGCTAATGTGCACAGGATGGCCTTAGGGGTGATGAAAACGTTTCAGAAATGAAACCTAGTTATCAGAACACAACGCTGTGGGTAAACTATTGTTTTTCATATGCAGCACTGACTTTGAGCAGGAGTGAAACTGAAGAACAGTCCAATTTTTTGTTCTTTTAGAGAAGGAGAGAGGGAACAGACACCACAGACTGCCATCTATGGTATTCCTATGTGGCACTGGGCACCTCTTCAAGTGTTCTAAAACATTCCTTTTAGTATTATAGTCCTTCTGTCTGGAGAACTTTCAGAAGAGTAGAAATAGACCTACCCTATGGCCCTGCAATTCCTCTCCTGGGGAAATATCCTAAGGAAGCAAAAACATCCATGTAAGAAGATCTGAGTATACTTATGTTTATAGCAGAATAATTTGTGATAGTCAGAACCTGGAAGCAACTTATATGCCCAACAACAGATGAGTGACTAAGAAAGCTGTGTTGTATATAAACAATGGAATACTACTCAACTATTAAAAGTGGTGAATTAAAAAAAAAAAAGTGGTGAATTCACCTTCTTCACCTTATCTTGGATGAAGCTTGAAGGAATCATGTTAAGTAAGATAAGCCAGAAAGAGAAAGATGAATATTGGATGATTCCACTCACAGACAGATGTTGAAAATAAGAACAGAAGGGAAAAACAGAAAGCAGAAGTTGAGCTGGATTTGGTGCATTGCACCAAAGTAAAGGAGTCTGGGACAGGGAAGGGGGTTGTTCAGGAAAACTGAGAAATGTTACACATGTACCAACTACTGTCTTTTGCTGTTGACTGTAAACCATTAATCTTTCCAACAGAGAAAAAAAAAAGTACATAATTCCCAGTATTTAAATACTCTCCAAGGCTCTTCTAAGATTAAAAGGTTTGGGTGCTATTGTGTTAAAAATTACAAATAGAACCCCCATTTCTAAACACCTTTATTTATAAAAATATATTATAAATTTAGTTTCTCAACTTAACAACCCAAATATACCTCAAAAACAACCAAAAATACCTCAAACAACCCAAATATACCTCAAAAACACTGCCATGCAGCCCATGTGGTAGATCAGTAGATAAAGTGCTGAACACTCAAGCATGAGGTTCTAAGTTCAATGCAAGGCATTGCCCATGCAAGAGTGACAATCTGGCTCTCTTCCTAGCCCCTGCTCACTAATAAGTAAGTGCCCGTGGTCCAGGAGGTGGTGCAGTGGGTAAAGCACTGGATTCTCGACCATGAGGTCCCAAGTTCAATCCCTGGAAGCACATGTACCAGAGTGATATCTGGTTCTCTCTCTCTCTCTCTCTCCTTTCTCGTGAATAAATTCTTAAAAAAATAATAATAAATAAATTCCCCTTTAACTCATCAAATTATATGTAGTATGATATTAGGACAACTCAACAATAGCCAAGATGACTTGATTCATATTACTGTGTATGCATAAAAACTCTGAATGTTTCCTTAGGACAAAAACTGAAATTTTCCTTAGACAAAGCATGACCTTGACTTTTTTGCTAAGGAATCTTCTTCATACAAACTCTTATTGATCAAAAACTTAAAAATTTAGTTCATCAATAATGAAAGATGCTATTTTCTTGTGGTTAGGTCATATTAGATACTCATACTAATAGAAAATATTCCCTTCTCAAACACCAAATACTAAAGTGTTTATATGCAGAGCCTGTGGTAGGTCAAAACCAAAGTAAAAACAAAAAAATCATTTCCCTGACTTCATCTTGCCACAACAAAACACCTTTTAAAAACCACACTTTCCATTTTCACATTTCAATTTTCACTAGATCATACTTTCTTTCGACTTATTTTACCATAACACTCAAGTGAGGACTTATACAAATGATGATCACATTAAGTTTTTCAAAATTTCAGAAAGTAGCCTCCTTGAACAAGAACAATAAAATAAATCATGTACTTCTGCAGAATGCACTAGTGACTCTCAGCTTCTGTGGCTGCTCTGTGGGCTCAGCCCCTATCTTCCTCTAAATGGATGTCAATTGAAGAAGGTACTTCATTGACATCATACAGGAATATAATTACCAGAAATGAGCCTCAGCTGAAGAAAGCAAAGCAAGCCAGTAGGGAAACAAAATGAATATGAATAAGGGGGAAAAATTACATGGCACATCCTCCTCTGAAATAAGAAACCTGAAAGTGACATTTCACCTCTCCCAGCATGATTTTCATCATTTGGAAGTGCATGCCTTTGAAAGAGAGCTATCTCAGAAACAGAACAAACCATTGTGAAGCTTAGCACCTACGCCACAAAGGTACACTGAATATTCCCATCTGGTAAGAAGAAATTCAATACCTGTTAACTAGAGCTAACAGTATTCATTTTTTAGGATAAGGTCACATGACAGACATTTCCTAATGTCTTTTTATTTACTTTTTTTGTTTATTTTAAATCTTTTTGCTATCTTTATTTACTGGCTAGGAACATCCAGAGATCAAGAGAATAGGAAGAAATAGAGAGACAACTACTGCACTGCTTCTCCACTTGCAAAGTTTTCCCCCTGCAGGTGAGGAATGGGTTAAACCTGGGTCCTTGCATATTGTGGTGTGTGTGTGTGTGTGTGTGTGTGTGTGTGTGTGTGTGTGTGTATACACACATATGTATCATAATGGGTCTATATTTTAATATGTCTTACCATCTCAGAATGTTAATACAAAGACTTAACATGGAGTCTCTTCATTTCAATGTCAATATAAAGAATCTTATTATTTTTTTTAAAGAATTTATTTATTTATTTATTTATTCATGAGAAAGATAGGAGGAGAGAAAGAACCAGCCATCACTCTGGTACATGTGCTGCCAGGGATCAAACTCAGGACCTCATGCTTGACAGTCTAGTGCCTTAGCCACTGCGCCACCTCCTGGACCACATAATCTTATTTTAAAACTAAATTTTTGTTCATTTTAATATTAGACACATTGTTTCTATCCCCCCTTGTATCCCCAAGAAATGAGCTTTAATTTTTGAACAGCTGCATTTGATACGATAATACAATATTAACCTGGGAAACACAGTAAAACAAAAATCCAGTAAAATATATGGAGAAAAGTCTTCTCATTGCTGGAGGCAATGATTAGAACAGTGATACATTCCTAGGACCCTCATTTTCAATCCTCACTGAGTTGTATTATTCCTATTTCATGTACTTTTAGAACTCTGTAACTATGAAACATCACTTATGTAAATTTCAGCTACCTTATAGCTTTAGCATTCTTGTTAACTTGCAAATACAAATCACAGGCCACATTTTAGTGCATTATTTGTTGTGCAGGGACCTTTTTTTTTTTAATTTCCCTATTTGTAGGAAATAACTTAAGTATGTGAAATTGTCCTTTTTGCTGTTTCTTGGGACCATTAAGACACCAAAACTCACTTTTAATTTTAATAGTACAAACGTTTTCAGGGTGAATTTGACTCAGGAGGTTCTTAAAATCATATCTATCCATTTCTCTTTTCATGCATGTATCCCCAAAGAAGCATAAATATCTGTAATCCTGAGAACACCCAACAAGAGAGTGATTACATCTCCAGCTTCTACTGCTTCAACAACAGGCAGCACCGAAACCAGTGAAATAAGGATTAAGAACAATTGTGTTGAAATTGTGATGAGATTTTCAAGTGTCTGGATCTTGAGGGTTGAAGGTTTCAAAGGAACCGGATATGTGTGTTTCTGACTTGAAATACTCCTTTCTGGAACTTCGTATGCTGAAATTAATAGGTTACACATGACAAGACCTCCCAGAAAGCAGCCATTACAGGAATGGTGAGGATGGCATAGCTCTCCAACTACATTGCCCACAATTCCTGTGGCCCACGACTTCTAGCATGCACTGTTATTGCTCTCGCAGTATCTCCTTGCACTTACTGTGCTCAACCAGTTGTACTACCACCTGGGCCCCCCTTTTTTTAAAATTTATTTTCCCTTTTGTTGCCCTTGTTGTTTTTTTATTGTTGTTGTAGTTATGTTGCCGTCACTGATGTCACTGTTAGATAGGACAGAGAGAAATGGAGAGAAGAGGGGAAGACAGAGAGGAGGAGAAAAAGACACCTACAGACCTGCTTTACCGCTCGTGAAGTGACTCCCCTGCAGGTGGGGAGCCAGGGGATCGAACTGGGATTCTTATGCTGGTCCCTGTGCTTTGCACCACATGCGCTTAACCCACTGTGCTATTGCCCGACTCCCCCAACCCAGCCCTTTTTAATTACTTTCTTAGCTAGTAAATAATACAAGAATACCTGTGGAAGTCAAGCAGATTGGCTTGGAGAAACAACTTGACTTCAAGAAAAGGCTATGACAATATTTGCAGTGGGGTGTACAGTTGAAATATTAATACCAGCTTCTGAAAAGCAATACTAACCTTCTTGACACAGTTTAATCACAGTTGCACTGGGTTTATGTGTTGCAGGTGTTCCAGGGGACTTTGTCTTATAGGTACACAGACTAACGCAAACAACCCCAATTTAACACACATAAATCTTATTTTAATAAAAATCAAAAAGCTGAGGGAGGTCAGTTTCCGTAGCTTCGCATGAATGAGGACTACTGTCTGTCTTATTTCCTCTTCTAGAGAATGAAATACACACAATGCATTATTGTAATTCAAGTGGTTTTTATGTATAGCTTATGAAGGTCACTTTTTTTTAATTCTCTTTATTTATTAGATAGAGACAGCCAGAAATCAAGTGGGAAAGAGGAGATAGAGAGGGAAAGAGACCGAGAGACACCTGCAGCCCTGTTTTACCACTCCTGAAACTTTCCCTCTGCAGGTGGGGACCAGGGGCTTGAACCTACATCTTTGTGCACTGTAACATGTGCGCTTAATCTGGTGCGCTACCACCCGGCCCCTCATGAAGGTCATTTCTGTTACATGTCATATCATTATATTCTAATTACTTTCAGCATATTCATCACTGAAAAATTCTTCACTTGTGAACTCAAATTACAGGATGCAGCAAGTCCCACCACCAAGTAGAAGAATGATGATGGAGGAGAGAGAAGCTATGTCCTTGGGTAGAAATACAACATGGTGCCTACTGTCAATATTCTATACATTTGCTGTGAAATGGTTTCTCTCTCATTTCCAAGGAAGTAGACTTTAGCTTCAAATCACTACAGTCAAATTCATAGCAAACATAGAAACCAGTAACTTTCAGGATACAACCACATTTATAATAAGTGGGTATAGTCCAACAGCACACTGGCACTTTTCAAAGCAGATGTGGAAATAAGTAACACTTATTTCCCATTTTTTTCTTTTTTTTCCCAGAACAAGCCATCTAGTTTATCTGAGGCTCCATTCTCCCTAATTCACTGAGTGAGATCTGATAGTTTCAGAATGCAGAGAGGAGGAGTATTTGACCCTAAATGACTGGCTGGGTGACAAGAGACCAAAGTGAGTCCAGGAAGCTTCTGGGAAGACATCCTGCAGCACAGAGTAAAACTACAAGGGGAAATATATGACCTATAAGATGTGGAGAGGTGTTTCAATCCTCAGAAATCAAATGTTACTTGATTTTCTATTGCTTAAAGAATTAAGTGTTAGGAGGCTGGGCACACACTTTTAAGCGCACATAATACAAAGTGCAAGGACCTGCTCAAGGATCCAGATTCGAGCCCCTGCTCCCCACCTGCAAGGGGAGAAGGGTTGCTTCACAAGACGCAAAGCAGGTCTGCAGGTGTCTATCTTCTCTCTCCCTCCCTCCCTCTTTCCCTCTTTTTTTTTTTTTTTGCCTTCAGGATTATCACTGGGGTTGGTGCACCACTATTAATTCACTGCTCCTGGAGGCCTTTTTTTTTCTTTTCTTAATTTTATTGGATAGGACACAGAGGAACTGAGAAGGGAGGGGGAGCTAGAAAAGAAGAGAAACACCGGTAGACCTTCTTCACTGCTTGTGAAGCGATGCCCCTGAAGTTGGGGAGCCACAGGCTTGAACCAGGATCCTTGTGCGGGTCCTTGTGCTTCATACTGTGTTTAACCAGGTGTGCCACCTCCTGACCCCCCTCTCCCTCTCTATCTCCCCCTCTTCTCTCTCAATTTCTCTTTGCCCTGTCCAATAAAATGGGGAAAATGGCTACCAGGAGCAGTGGGTTCATAGTGCTAGCACCTCGCCTCAGCAATAACCCTGGAGACAAAAAGAAAATCAAGTCTAAACCATTTCATCTTATATGAAAGCCCCCCACTATTTCAAAATAGTACCAAACCAGTCATTTGGTTACTTCCTTTATGCACCCAATTACTTTACTAGACTAATGAGCATCAAGCACACTGGACATCCAAACTCTATCTACTGGGCCCTCTCGACTCTACTGTTCAAACTATACTCATCTCTTTTTTTTGTTATCACAAGGGCTTCAACATTCCAGACCTACATTTTTAGATGGAGGCAGAGGGAGATACCACAGCACCAGAGTTTCCCCCAGTGCACTGTGTGGGCCAGGTTCAAGCCTGGGTCACATGCATGGGCAGAGCAGGCACCATTTGAGGAGGAACACTATCTTGGCAGCCTAAATTGCACTCAATTTTTTTAAAGTAGTTTAAATATCACCAACCCTTTATGTCTTTCTGCTTTGTACAAATGTCCTGTTCTCCCAAATGATCATATTCAGCACAATTTAAGGGAAAAGAATTTCTGACGATGCTTTTCAGCTCATTAGGTAGCACCGAGTAAATCATTTACGCTCTCAATATTAGTTTCATCATCTATCATGTGATTTCTAAATTCCTTCCCAGTTCCTAAGCTCTGAGACTGACAGGGATTCATATGCACTTCTCTTCCTCCTCATGAACCATGCCACTAGTCTTGTACTGTTTCTGGATTACCCATCTTTAATTGCTCAGATAATGTCCAAACACATCCACAGGAGCAGAGATTATATGATCAAGACCCTTACATCTTCATTTTGGTTTTCTTCACTGACTTCTTTTCAGATCCTCACATTCTCTTCCATCTTCCTGCCTTCTTTTACCTCAAAGCTTCTGCTGGAATATTCCATTTCCTTTATCCACCGAATTCCTGCTGCTTCTTCAGGTTAACTTTTCCTGATAATGTCTGATTTAAGGAGCCTTCTTGTTGACTCCCAGAGCACCCTACACTACATTTTCAGAACCCTCATCACTGGCATTTTTTCTTTTTCAGTTGTCAGGATCTTCTGCTGGACTCTCTAGCTACCTTTGCATTGGACTATCGACCTCCACCAATTTACAAATTGGTGGTAGTTGTCCAGAGTCTATTAACAAAAACAAGACCTTTTTTACCCATGGATACCCAGAATCAAGATGAGCTTCCCCATCTCTTGCAACTTTGTATGGAAACATATTTAAACACAGACCAATAAGAAATAGGAAAAATTGTGTAAGGGCAGTAACCTCCCTTAATTCCCCTGCCCTCCATTTTCTTTGTCTCTTCTTTTCTTTTTTTCTTTTCTTCTTCTGCCTTTAAGAGGGCTGGGAGGGGGTCGGGCGGTGGCACAGTGGGTTAAGCGCATGTGGCGCAAAGCGCAGGGACTGGCGTGAGGATCCCGGTTCGAGCCCCCGGCTCCCCACCTGCAGGGGAGTCGCTTCACAGGCGGTGAAGCAGGTCTGCAGGTGTCTATCTTTCTCTCCCCTTCTCTGTCTTCCCCTCCTCTCTCCATTTCTCTCTGTCCTATCCAACAACGAATTGCGTCAACAAGGGCAATAATAATAACCACAACGAGGCTACAACAAGGGCAACAAAAGGGAGGAAAAAAATGGCCTCCAGGAGCGGTGGATTCATGGTGCAGGCACTGAGCCCAGCAATAACCCTGGAGGAGGGAAAAAAAAAAAAAAAAAAAGAGGGCTGGGGGTTGGGGACTCACTCTAAGCTAGATGCACAGTTAGCAAGTAGGAGCCAATGAAGGGTCATACTTACCCTGCACCAGTCACCCAGCTTTTTATGGGACATACAAAGTTCTATCTATTTTTAAAATTCCACCCCTGAGTTACTACTATTCTAGGATTTCTATTTACTATGTGAGAGCAAATCTAGAGCCAAAATACATGATCATGTCTGCAGTACCAATAATTACCTGGAGTGACGAGAGGATGTGGTTAATGAGAGAGCAAAGCCCAAACAATGGTGGGGGCTTGACAGTTTGGGCTGATGGGTAGTGGTGCTGCTGGCCACAGCGGCCAATACTGGAGAAAGATTTGAAAGGCATGCAGGTGAACTTAGGATATGCGAAGTTGTGAATCCAGTGTTCAAGATAAAGAAGGGGCCTGCAGAGGGAAAACTTTGTGAGTGGTGAAGCAGTGCTGCTGGTGTCACTCTGCCTCTTCCTATCTTTCCCTACCCTCTTGATTTCTGGCTGTCTCTATCCAATAAAGATTATAATAAAAAAATTAAAAAGATTAATCCCCCAATAAAGACATAAAAAAGAAAGACATGTAGAAGTAAATATCTGAAATTCTGTAGCCAGTGGGTGACGGGATGGATACTTCAATCAAGGGACAATGGGATCACTCATGAAAATCAGTACTTTGCAACTACCTTTTTTAAAATTTTCATTTGGGGAAGTCCTTTAAAATATGCTATGGTGTGGTCCAGGAGGTGGCGCAGTGGTAAAGCTTTAGACTCTGAAGCATTAGGTCCCAAGTTCGATCCCTGGCAGCACATGTGCCAGAGTGATGTCTGGTTCTTTCCCTCTTCTCCTATCTTTCTCATAAATAAATAAAATCTTAAAAAAAAAAAACACTATACATGCTAGCCCAGGATTGAGTTAGCATAATGATTATGTAAAACATGCTATCCCATTTTTCAAAAACACAAGTGAAATTATGTTATTTGGGACCCAATAAAAAGCACCTGCCTCCCTGGGCACTGATAGCAAACCTACCACTCTGTATAAACTAAACAAAAAAAGGAGCTGGTCTGAAAATGAAGCAAACCCAGTACTTAAAGCATTCCAGCGAAGACATGAAAATTTCGAGCACATTTAGAAATCTTTATGAAGAAGATCCATCCTGTTTCACATGACATGACACTTTCCTGATTTAAAGTATATATAGAGTAAATGACCAACATAAATCACATATATCAAGAACCTAAGCATGTGGGGCCAGGTGGTGGCTCACCCAGTAGAGAGTACGCATATTGTCATGTTTAAGGACCCAGACTTAAGGTCTCAGTTCTCAACTGCTGTGGTGGAAGCTTCACAGAGGGTGGAGCAGTGCTGCAGGTATCTCTCCTCTCCCCTCCTCCCTCCCCCCCTATAAAAAAATATAATAAGTAAATAAATTAAAACCTATGCCTCATTCATAGGTTTAAAAGAAAAAGATAGCATAGTGGTTATGCAAAAATATTTTCCTGTCTGAGTGTCCAGGATCCAATCACCAGCACTACAATAAGCTTAGCAGTAAGAAAGGAAAACTAACAATCAGCAACAAAACCTATGAATGCCTCTAACTAGTTACATAAAGGCTGAGTTTAAGAGCTGAGCTCTAATCACAGTCTTCCTAACCCATAGTCTAATTGCAAACAACTGAGAGATACACATTCATTAGGCAACTAAGCAAAATTTTCTGCTATGGGCAGCTACTTGTAATTCTTATCTGATTGTAATATTTTAACTGATGTAATTACTTGAATATTCAAAATACATTATCATGTTCTCCAAGCTAATTCATACAACACAGAAAAAGGTAATGTTATAACCTCAAGTGTGAAATTAAAAGAGGGTGGAGAAATATAATTATCAAAGACAAGTAATGCCACCAAAGAGAAAAGTGTCTTAAGACTTAAGTTCAGGGTGTGGTGTAGAAAGCATAATGGCTATGCAAAGAGACTCTCATGCCAGAGGTTCCACAGGGCCAGGTTCAATCCCTCACCCACCACCACCACCACCTTAAACCAGAGTTGAATAATGAACAGTGCTCTCGCTGAAAGAAAGAAAGAAAGAAAGAAAGAAAGAAAGAAAGAAAGAAAGAAAGAAAGAAAGAAAGAAAAGCAAAAATAAAAGAAAATGAAAAGTAAAGAAAAAAGGGGTTTGTGATAAAATTGTCTGCAAGAGTTGGTTTATTTGGGGGACTAGGTGGTGGTGCACCTGGTTGAGTACACGTTATAATGTGTAGGGGCCAGGGTTTGAGCCCCCAGCCCCCACCTGCAGGGGGAAAGCTTTGTGAGTGGTGGAGCAGTGTTGCAGATGTCTCTCTGTATCTCTTCCTCTCTATCATACCTTTCCCTCTCAATTTCTGACTGTCTCAATCTAATAAATAAATAGATAATAAAAATTTTAAAAAGATTTAAATTCATAGCTGTGCGATGTAAATAAGGCATGTGACACAAAACACATTTCTTTTTCTAAACTCAATCTAAACACTCATAAATGTATAACTGATGCTAGTGTGTGTGGGTATGTGCCAATGAAGAGAGAAGTAAAATAATGTGTTAAAAAAAAAAGCCTGCTACAATGTGGCATTTTAAAAAGCAAACACAATCAAGTAATCACTTATCCAGTGTCTAGAGATAAAAATTATTTAACATCTGGCCACAGTTCATGTTAATGTGTAAACCAGTCTGTGAATTCTTTTATTTTAGGAACCATGACACTTATAATCACTATCATGTTGTCAGACCTAGTGACCCATACCCAGAAAGATACTGAAGTTGTCCTCACAGAATCTAAGAATCCCAAAAGAACTAAAGGTGGTTGAGAAACTGGTCTGCCTCACCTTGAACAGGACCTGTGTCAGAATGACCTAGTGGATGTCTTCAAAATATACCAAAGACTTAACACCTCCACCCTGGGGAAATCAAAAAGGACAAAGGCTCCCTACGAGATATGGTTTCTAAGTGGGTTTGGGTGTCCTTCCTCTCCACACCTCATAGGTCATATGCACCTTGTAAATCAACCCCAGGGCCAAGTAAGGAAGCCTATCAATGCTGACTGCTGTGGGCCAGGCATGCTAGTCCAATCACGTGGCAACTGGACTTATGAACAGTCATTTTCCATATCAGTAATTAGAGTTGTGTATTCCCACTTCTGATTATACCAAACAGAAAGCTTAAGTTCAAAAAAGAATGAAGAAGCAAAAAGTATCAAAAAAAAAAAAAAAAGCAAAACAAAAAAAACTCCAGGTAGTCTTTTCCAGGCAGGGGCGAGGGCTTTGATTGATCAGGAGACAGTTAATACCTATACTTCTAAAGCTTTTCCACAAGATCAAGAAACAGGAACACTCCCTTCCACCTTCTATGAAGCCAACATCACCCTGATACCAAAAGCAGATAGGGACAGAACAAAAAAGGAAAACTACAGACCAATATCTCTGCCAAAATATTAAACAAGATCCTGGCCAACTGGGTACAGCAGTATGTCTGTTCATCATGACCAAGTGGGATTCATCCTAGGAATGCAAGGCTGGTTCAACATATGTAAGTCAATCAATGTCATTCACCACATCAATAAAAGCAAAACCAAAAACCACATGCTTTACTTCAGACTGTGTCCAGAGATATAAAGCATGGAATGGAAACCCTTCACCCTCATTACTCCGGTGAGACCTTTCCTTCCATAGTATTCGCTCATCCATTCCAGGAGGTTCACTTCCTAACAAAGTCCCAAAACCTAGATATAGACCAGGTCCCATAAGATAGAGCATATGTCCACATGTATCCATAAATTAGGGCAAAATTTATGAAAGCAAAAGTATACAATAGTCTGCAGTGAGTCGGTATAAAGTTCCTAATGAAATAGTGTCTACTTGGATTTAGATACCCTCCTCACCTACTTCCTATTACAGTTCTCTCACTCACTCCAAAGCTAACCTTAGCAAAGCAAGGACTGCAAAAGTTGAATAAGGGCAAGAGACTGGCATACTTTAACGATGACTCTTTAGTCACTATCAGGCCACCCCATCAGCTGGGGCCCTATTTGGGGAGAACTGAGATTCCCAAACAGTCATGATGGGCCTAGACCTCAAATAAATCCCTCTCTCCATTGTTACCAGTCATTTCTATCAGGAATAACAAAATAGACCTCTTTGTGGACCCCCATAGGACTTTGCCCTCAACTTGGATCAACAACGGTAGAGAATGTTCCATCCTCCGAATGGAGGATGGACAACATACTCTATGATACACCTGAGGAAGATGGGTCCAATATTGGGGCAGCATGGAATGTTCCTACTCATGACCACAGAATGTGAGCTCAGATCTACAGAGATGCAGAGGTCACATAGGCTCCTAAGCTGATTATGGGCCCCAGATCACATCAAATCAATGAGGCTTACAGTCAACAGTATTTATACACCTTTCCCATATTAGGGAGCTACTCTCTTCCCTGATCCAGCTTTCTGGTCCTTTTTCCAACCATGACATCATCTCCCCAGACAATAACTTGGATCCACCTGCATATAAGACTTCAGGCTCAGGGGGAAAAAAGAAAAAGGAAAAAAAAAAAACTAATATAACCATAGGTCCTTTGGAATATAACAAATATGCCTACTAGCTATCTACAAAATGGAGGACCCCCCCCCAACTCTTCATCTGCACTATTCCAGCCTTTAAGTCCATGATTGTTCAACAGTTTGTTTGGCTTTGTATGTTAACTCTCTTTTCAGCCACCAGGTTCCAGACGCTAGCATGATGCCAACAAGACTTCCCTGGACAGACAACCCCACCAATATGTCCTGGACCTCTGATTCCCCAGAACCCCGCCCCACTAGGGAAAGAAAGAGGCAGGTAGGGAGTATGGATCGACCTGTCAATGCCCATGTTCAGCGGGGAAGCAATTACAGAAGCCAGACCTTCCACCTTCTGCATCCCACAATGACCTTGGGTCCATATTCCCAGAGGGTTAAATAATAGGAAAGCTATCAGGGTAGGGGATGGGAAATGGAGTTCTGGTGGTGAGAACTGTGTGAGGTTGTAGCCCTCTTATCCTATGGTTTAGTCAATGTTTCCTTTTTATAAATAAAAATTTTTTTACATTAAAAATGAACTAAGAAAATGTACATCAGATCCACAGCATAATTCTTTTTGGATCCACAGCATAATTAAATATTCAGAAATTGTAAGAAGTAGACTCAAATTTTCGCAGCACTGTATATCAGCTCACAAACAGAGCAGATAAAGTTGTCAACTATACCAGTATGTATTAAAGCAATTTATTTGTTCTGCCAAAGACATGGACATACCCGTTGGGACATATACCTCACTGCCAAACTCCCAGGGAAGCAAATGAATAATTATTGAATTTAGTACCATGTGTACTATTCTTTGGGGAAGAAGAAATTCATAACAGTCACTTTGTTGTAGCATTGTTCTGCCAAAACAAAAGGGGAACAAGTACTCTGGAGTTCAAAATAGTTCATAAAATAAATAAATAACTGTATGGGCACCTGGTGGTGGTGCATTGGGTGAAACGCACATGGGGCAAAGTGCAAGGACCAGCCTAAGGATCTGAGTTTGAGGCCCAGGCTCCCCACCTGCAGGGGAGTCGCTTCACAAGCAGTGAAACAGATCTGCAGGTTTCTTTCTCTCCCTACTCTGTCTTCCCTTCCTCTCTCCATTTCTCTCTGTTTTATCCAACAACAACCACAGCAATAACAATAATAATAACAGCAGCAGGGATAAAAAACAAGGGCAACAAAAGGGAAAAAATAGCCTCCAGGAGCAGTGGATTTATAGTGCAGGCACTGAGCCACAGCAATAACCTTGGAGGCAATAAATAAATAAATAACTGTAGTGGTCAATCCTTGGGTGTGACTTTAATTAAGTCTGTTCATAAGCTTATAAAAGATTATCTCTGAGAAAATAAAATTAGTAATAGTGGGGGGGGTAGAGGTAGAACTTAGTAGAGATGAAATCTCTTGCCAGAATGTGCTAGCATTGAAGCTACTAACTTACCACAAAAGTATTGCAGCTAGAAACTTCAATTACACTTCAAAAAAAATTTTCATTCCTAATTAAAGAAAGTTTGAGAACACCAATACAAAAAATATTAGGCTATTTTCCAGGGATCAATCATAAAGACAGCTGACAAGAAATAGGAGGTACAAGTGACTAATTTAATTATACACATCTACTAATAGATGCACTTCAGATCTTTCTGATAAAGACAGAGAAATTAAGAGGAAAGGGTGATAAAGAGAGGGAGTGAGAGATACCTGTAGCTCTGCTTCATTGCTTGTGAAGCTTCCCACCCGCAGGTGGGGACCAGGGTCTTGAATTTGGGTACCTGTGCATGGTAATGTGTGTGCTCTACTGCCAGGTCCTTACTAACAAATGTACTTTAAAAAGAACATTTCAAAGCACAGCAGGTTAAGCACAGGTGGCGCAAAGCACAAGGACTGGCGTAGGGATCCCGCTTCGATTCCCCCTGTTCCCCACCTTCAGGGGGGTCACTTCACAAGTGGTGAAGCAGGTCTGCAGGTGTCTGTCTTTCTCTCCCTTCTCTGTCTTCCCCTCCTCTCTCCATTTCTTTCTGTCCTATCCAAGAATGACATCAATAACAATAACTACAATAATAAAAAAAAAGAATACTTCAAACAAACTAAGAAATCTACTCTCTGAAAAGACACCAGGTATGAGTGTTTTCAACCCAAAGATTACACAGTTCTAACAGCAAATTCATATAAGTCAAATAAAAAATGTTCCCATGCCAGCTGGAGTGTAGTGGGAACCAAACTGTTTGCTAATGATAACCTTTATGGCTTGAAATCAAGGGTTGTGGGAAGGTTCTATTACTAAAACTGAAAATTAGGTCAAGCTATTTTCCTGAACAATTCACCTTAGTAGACCATTACATCTACAGCAGTTATGTTTAACCTATTATGCCTAGCCTCTCAAAAGAGAAGAGCACCAGCATTTTGCTGTTACTACTGCAATTTCCACATTGATCCTGAAATCTTTCCAAGTTCAAAATGACTTCAGCTTTCATTCTCTGTCCCTGGTGAAACAGAAACAAGACTTGTTCTTGGCAAACAAAAGTAAAAAAAAATTTAGTACTGAAAAGGATTTGGAAATCACCTTTTTTAGTTTCAAAGGAGAAGAGACCAATGCCCCGAGTTGATTTTCTTATGGGAGACAAGAAGAAACCATGTCATCCAGATTTTAGTAAAGAATGAGGTAAGCTGCTTGAACCTCCCAACCTTCTCAGATTATTATTTTAAATATTTTTTATATTTATTTATTTCCCCTTCTGTTGCCCTTGTTGTTGTATTGTTGTAGTTATTATTATTGTTACTGATGTCATCATTGTTGGATAGGACAGAGAGAAATGGGGGGGGAGACAGAGAGGGGGAGAGAAAGACAGACACCTGCAAACCTGCTTCACCACTTGTGAAGCGACTCCCCTGCAGGTGGGGAGCCAGGGCTCCAACCAGGATCCTTACGCCGGTCCTTGCGCTTTGTGCCACGTGCGCTTAACCTGATGCGCTACCGCCCTACTCCCAGATTATTTCATTTTTAATAAGCAATATGCATGTGCTCTACTATAGCCCTCTATCACTAGGCAACATTTACTTTAACACCTACTATATGTCTTAGGTAACTCTGTGAGATGGAATTGGCCCAGAAGCCTTGGCTCTTACTTCTGGCCCTGTCAAACTGGCCTTATGAGCTTCAGCAGTACTGGGGTATTTACATTTTCTCACCAGTAATCTTTCATTGAAAGGTATGAAGTCTCCTGATTTCAGTAAGATAGAGAAATCACTGAAGTGATTTTTAAGATACTACTGATTGGGGGGCTGGGTGGTGGTGCACTGGTTCGAGCGCATATGTCACAGTGCTCAAGGACCTAGGTTTGAGCCCCCAGACCCTACCTGCAGGGGGAAAGCTTTGCAAGTGGTGAAGTAGTGCTCCAGGTGTCTCTCTTTCTCTCTCCCTCTCTATCTCCCCTACTCGCTTGATTTCTGGCTGTCTCTAAATAAAGATTAAAAAAAAACTTAAGATACTACTGACTATGAGATGAATCTCTCTACCTATCCAGATATGTTAACATGTTTAACACTGTGTTGGAGAACAGTTGAAATTTGATGAAACCTATACTTAAATTTCCAGAAGGGCAACAGACTGTGGTGAGGACTTAAGAAAGTAAATGGTTTGTGAGGGGCCAGGTGGTGGCACACCTGGTTGAGTGCACACACTATAATGCACAAGGACCCAGGTTCAAGCCCCTGGTCCCCACCTGCTGGGGGAAAGCTTCACAAGTGGTAAAGTAGGGGTACAGGTGTCTCTCTCTCTCTCTCTCTCTCTCTCTCTCTCTCCCTCCCTCCCCCTTTCAATTTCTGTCTCTATCCAATAATAAATAAATAAATACATAAGAAAATAAGTGGTTTGTCAGCATATGTGTCTGTAGAAATATATATATATATATATATATATATATATATATATCCACTGGGATATTTCTATCTTATTACAATGTTCTCTCCCTTGCCCTTATAGTTTTCTTCCATTCTTTTCTTTCACCAGAGCACTGTTCAACTTTGGTTTTTGGTGGCTTTGGGGGCCTTTGGTGCCTCCAGCATGAAAGTCTTTTTGCATAACCATTATACTATCCTCCCAGCCTTTTATCACCCATTCTTAAAAGTCCCCTTTTTCTAGTCCCCAAACTACATAGACCCTTACCCTTGAAATAATCCACAATTAGCTCTCCAGTGTGTGGCTTTAACTGTGAGTTCAGAGGGGTTTCTTGTCACTGTCCTGGCCTCCTCTAACAGTAACCCAGTCCATCCTTTACATTGTGACAAAACAATTCCTGGATTCACTCATTTATAATGCACTCCCAGTCTGAAAGCCTTCAGTGATACTGTTACAAACAGTTCAGCAGAGGAAGCAGGTGGTAAACTTTGTGACCTTGGGCAAATGTCTACTGAATATCTCCATTTCCTCACCTGTAATGTGAGAACAGTTATAGTATAAACAGTAATTGAGATAAATTCAGGAAAAGTGCTCAATGCAGAGTTTGACACTTAACAGACCAATATGAGCCGGTCATTATATTATTTATATTATATTATTTATATTGTATTGTGTTGTACTATATTATACGGCTTCTAGGGTTATTGCTGGGGTTCAATGCCCATACTATGAATCCACTGCTCCTAGCTACCTTTTTTTTTTTTTTTGCCCAATGATTCCATATACGTGTTTTCTCTCCAATCTCCCTCTCCTAGAATGTCCCTCCCGTCTTTGTATATCCCATCTTTGCCTAGTCCTCAACAAATTGTAAGGCTAAGTCAAAAGACTAGTTCAATTCTATTTAGTTTAATCCAACCACCTCTTATATTGACATCCCTGGAGGTGCTTACAATGGACAGGGTGACATCCCTCAAGTCCACATAGGCCTTCCCTGAAGGTATAGTAACAGCAAGACAAACAAGATGAGATTTAAATCAATTTCCTCAATTTTGGGATTCCCCCAGGTTACCAGGTTTTAATCTTTCTTCCTCTTCCTCCTCTTTTTTTTGGAGGGTGAGGGGAGGATGATGTGAGGAGGGAAGAGGGCTTCAGTACTCCAGGCTCTTTTTTAAACAGAGAAAGGAAAAGACACCACAGCACTAGACTGCCTGAGGTTCCTTTTTGGTTCCCTAACACCTACCTTATGTACTAGAATGGTATCCTGGCTTGTCTCTTCTTTAGCTCTGTCTTATGTGGCATTCCCATAGACAAATGAATAAAAATAAATGAATAAGTAAAAGTGTGTAAAAATTTTTCACAGGCATGTTTTAAAAAATATGTATGAAAAGCAACTACTAAAGTGGTCACACCAATAACACCTGAAACCAAGTACATAAAAGGGAGTTACTTATGGGTAATAATGAAACAATTATTCATCAGCAACAGAAGAGTTGGCAGGGAAAGGAGCAATTCAAAACAACCAGATTTCTGGGAGTCGGGCGGTGGCGCAGTGGTTAAGCGCAGGTGGCGCAAAGCTTAAGGATCCCGGTTCGAGCCCCCGGCTCCCCACCTGCAGGGGAGTTGCTTCACAGGCGGTGAAGCAGGTCTGCAGGTGTCTTTCTCTCCCCCTCTGTCTTCCCGACCTCTCTCCATTTCTCACTGTCCTGTATAACAACAAGGACATCAATAACAACAACAATAATAACTACAACAATAATGAAAAACAACAAGGGCAACAAAAGGGGGAAAAAAAACCCAACCAGATTTCTAAAGGGAGCAGCAGAAGGATATGACAAGAGGGAGAATTGATCACTCATTCTATTATCTACTTATGCATCAAAGTTACTCTAGTGGCTGAGGAAATTTCAGCCTGGTAGAAAGCAGAATTTGCATGTATACGGTCCTGGTTTCAATCCCTGAGAACCACATATGCTGAAACAGTGCTCTAGTTACTCTCTCATTAAAGTAAAAACAAAGTAAATAAATCTTTTTAAAAATATAACTACAAGGGGGCCAGTGGGTTAAGCTCAAGGACCTGCGCAAGGATCCCAGTTGGAGCCCCTGGCTCCCCACCTGCAGGGTGGTTGCTTCATGGGTGGTGAAGCAGGTCTGTAGGTGCCTTTCTCTTCCCCTCTCTATCTTCCCGTCCCCTCTCGACTTCTCTCTGTCCTATCCAGCAACGACGACAGTAACAACAACAACAACAATAGACAAGGGCAACAAAGGGGGAAAAAGTAGACTCCAGGAGCAGTGAATTCATAGTGTTGGCACTGAGCCCCAGTGATAACCATGGAGGCAATGTATATATACACAAAAAAATGCAAAGCTTTGCTTTCATTTGTTTAACATGAGTTAGAAATCAGACATTCAATAATAATTAGGCTGTGAGGCCAGATATGATAAAGGGCATTTCATTTGTAACCACTTTTGAAATCCATATAAATTTTTAATTTTTTAAAACTACCTCTATTTATTTATTGGATAGAGACAGCCAGAAATGGAGAGAGAAGGGGGTAATAGGGAGAGAGAAAGAGAGACACCTGCAGTACTGCTTCACCACTTGCAAACTCTTCCCGCTGGAGGTGGGGACTGTGGGCTCGAACCTGAGTCCGATTGTAACACATGCGCTCAACCAAGTGCACCACCACCTGGCCCCAAACCTGATCAGTGTTAATATGTTTTCTGTATTCACTTTACTGCACTTCCTACGTTCACTTTTCAGCAAATTTCCGCCCTATATTCCCTAAAATTAGACATCTGTTAACCATCAGTAACATTTCCCCTTTTGTCAATTAAAAGTGGAGGAAAAAGAAAATGCCAATGAGACTATATAGAAAAAGCTCCTAGCAATGAGAAGTTACAGCCTGGTTTAATTTAACATTTTAGGTGCAGAGTTTGCCTCTGGACAAAAATAAATAAAAATCTACTTGTCGCCTTACTGTAGATGAAAGTGTTCCCCCACAACCTTCTAATGCAAAGCAGGTTACATCCTATCTGTAGATAACAGCACCAGAAGCTGTTATGCAAGCAAAATAAATGCAAGCCAACAGGTTATCTGTCAAGTAAGACTAGGAGGACAAGTTACAAAATCCAACAGAAACATCAGCTCTTCCCTCAAACTCTATAAGGCACTTCCTGCCACTAGTCTGATACTAATAAAAGCTGCTTGCTCCTACAGTATACACCCACCCTTGCAGGTAACTGGAGGCTTCCCAGTACCTTTAGTAAGTTTTTGCCCTGGGTTCTTCCATAACGGACTCCCACATCCACTCATTCATCCACCCACTTCCCCCAAAATAAGGTGACCAAATGCTTTCTCCAAATTTGCTATCAAAAAGACGAGAATGACTTGTGCAAAAACACGGAAGCGTGACAAGACAGTTTTAAAAGAATGGCTCTTACTCCAAGCAATTCTCCCTCCCACTTCCCACTTAAGGTTAACAGGAAGGCTCATCGGGGTTACAAGATGGAGGAGGGGGAGAGGAGAGAATGAGTGGGAAAGACATGGAAACGGTACACGGGCACAAATGCAGTCCACAGGCTGCAGGGGTGCCCCTAAAGCCACCCGCTCCCCCACCCCGCCCTAGACCACTTCCGCGCCGCGAGCCTAACTCTGCGCGCCGTGACTCCCAGCGGGGCTGCCCAGGTCCAGTCCCCGCCCCCTCGCTTCCACATCCGCCTCATCCCTCCCTCCCAGAGCAGCCCGGACTGCAGTTATCTGGTTTTAATAAAAAGCAATGTGGTCCCGGGTAAAGCGGGCTTCCCTCCAGTGGGGCAGAGGCAGGAAGAAAAGAAGAAAAAGGAAAGGCCCGGGGCTAGGGAGATAGCATGATTCTTTACTTAAAAGACTCTCATGACTGAGGCTCTGAGGTCTCGGGTTCAATCCCCAGCACCACTATAAACCAGAGTCGTATCTTTCCCTCTGTATCTCCTGCCGCCCTTTCTCCTTAAGATAAAATATGTAAAAAAATAAATTTAAAGAAAAGGCCGGGGCGTCCCTGCTCCCTCGCGGGGCCAGGTCTGCGCACCCAGGTTCTGGGCGCCTGCCCGACTTACAACCCCCCTCCCTCGCCCCCGTGGAGGCTTTCTGAACTCACCCAGGTTTTGTTCACTTAACACACACACACACACACACACACACACACACACACACACACACACACACTCGCTCTCTCAGTAAAGGCAAATTTTCCTGAGCCTCCCACCCGCGAGTTCACCTCGATAGAGAGGGCAGACATGAAAACACAAACCCATTGATCCACCCCCCCCAACCCCCCACTGTGGGCACAGTGGATGTTCCCGTGGCGCCTGTCAGCATGTAAGTGGGTCCCCTGAAGCTTCCACACACATCGGGACAGGTACGGCAGCAACACGGTGTTAGCTGGCGAAGCACCCAGCCTCAGCCCTCTGCGGCGAGAGCAGCCGCCTCCCGCCCGCGCGGCTCACCCGGTGCCCGCAGTCCCCACCAGGAGAGCCAAGCTGCCCTCTGGGAGCCGGCCCGCAGGGAGCTGGGGCAGCTCTTCATCCGCACCAGGCTCAAGAGCCAACAGTAGTTTACAGTCATTGCGTCCCGGCAGTGCGATCGCTCGCTCGCTCGGTCACTCGGGTGTCATGGCCGAGCAGTGGCCCCCCCGGAGAAGTTTCCTGGAGCTGGCGGCTTACCTCCTCTTACTCCCAAAACCGGCAGCAGCTTTGAGCAGCGACGAAGAGATGGCAGGAGAGCCTGTAGCCCGCAGAACCCGGAGGATGCCGGAGCCGAGCAAAGCCAGAGAGCCGCCCCGTGGATGCGAAGGCTGCCGCACCGGGTATCTACAGTAAGAACGTGGGCTGACCGTGATGTCACAATGGCGTGACCAGCCAATCGGAGACCCTGAAAGATGTATCAAGCGCTATGATGTCATGCAGCCCCGGAGCCAATGGCGAGACAATAGAACTTTCGTAATTGTAAATTCGGGAATCTGATGCAGTGGGGAGCTGAAACCAGGGTTGGTTATGTCTAGTTCACGTGTCTCTAGGCAATTTTATCCCCTTTCTTCCTAATAAGCCTGCGTGGGACGCAGAGCCTGCTCAACAGAAGCAGTGAACTTCCCAATCCCTCCAAACTTTGATTCTCTCAGTGTCAGCCTTGGATGCCTGTGTTTGGATGGTCAGGATCAGCTCCTCTGTGATTCTGAAAGGTGGTTTTTAGTTTTGGCGGAAAGGGTTAAATGGCTATGGAGACAATCAGAAAGGAAGGCCTGAGGTTGAAGGCAAAGACCACAAAGCACTCAGTACAACTGCCATAGCAAACTGCCTTGTGTTAGATCTACCAGTGACCTTTTTTTTTTCTTCTAGGCAGTCTGTTATTTATGCAGAGCTTACTATCAACTCCATTTCTACTCTAGATATTACTTTAAAGACCTGTAGAAAAAAGAAGAAAAGGAAAGATGATGGAATATGAGAATATGGAGTATTTCAGCTGGACAAATTTGAACACTTAGAGTGTTTCCCTCTCTAGGAACAGAAGATCCTCACTTTTCACATTTGAATAATTTGAGGCCTTCACGTCTTTAGTATATTAGGCTTTAAACATTATCAAGCTCCCCCACCCCACCTTTCTACTTGTGCCTTTCTACTTGTGGCTTCTTGCTGTATTTCTACTATCCCACATCTACTACCCCAATATATTTAACCATTTAATAGAGGCCATTTACAGTGTAATGTCTGTCTATCATGTGCCAGGTGTGTGTGTGTGTGTGTGTGTGTGTGTGTGTGTGTATGTGTGTGTGTGTGTGTGTGTGTCCATGGAAGTGGTTCAATGTATTGCAAGTGCATAAGGGCCTGGGTTCATTCTCAAGCATTTTGTAAACTTAAAAAAAAAAAATGGTGGTAGTGGTGAAAATAGTAAAAAATTAACAAATTCAGGTATGTTTAGAAGATTGAATAAGCAGGAGTGTGCTGATAGGGGAATTCAGGTCAGAGAAAGACAGGTGCTAGACATGACTTTTAAGATACTCGGCTTGAGAAGAAGCTGGGCTAATGGCTATCAGTTACAAAACTTCAAAAGGCTAGGCAGGTAACACAGGGCTTTACAAAACATATGCTAACGCCTGAGGCACCAAAAGTCTCAGATTCAGCCCCTGGCAACATCAAAAGTCAGAGCTGAACAGTGTTCTGGCTTAAAACAAACAAAGAAACAGAAACAATAATGGAAATACCATAAGAAAAGTGGGTTTGGGGATGAGCTGAGAGTTTATTGTTCTCAGTATGAGATGCCTCTAGAGAGCCATAAGAAATTATTAACAGGTAGTTAATATATAGATGTGTATATAACTACAATTCAGGGGAAAGATTCGACTTATAAAAATGTATTTAAGAGTCATCAGGGCATAGCTAGAATCCAAAGCCATGCAAGAGTGGTAGTATCACCTACAAAGTAAATGTAGGTGGGGAAGACTAAGGTTATAGGCCTTATTCACAGTCTCAACCCTCTATCCTAGTCTTCCCCAAAGAGAGTACTAGAGTGTAAAGAGAAATATATGGCGTATTGCACCAAAGTAAAAGACTCTGGGGTGGGTGGGTGGGGAGAATACAGGTCCATGAAGGATGATAAATGACATAGTGAGGGTTGTATTGTTAAATGGGAAACTGGGGAATGTTATGCATATACAAACTATTGTATTTACTGTTGAATGTAAAACATTAATTACCCAATAAAGAAATTAATTATAAAAAAAATTTTAAAAATAAAAGAAATATAAACCATAAGGCAAGCATATCCTCAAGTCTTTTAAATTGCTTATTCAGCACCCATTCATGAGAAACTGCCATTTGCCAGAGTTTATACTAGCCTTATGGAAAATACTACAGGAGACTAGTTTGGCACCCATCAAGTAAAACAGTAAAGAACACAAAGAGATAAATGACAGTAGAAGTTGTTGGAAAATGAAGAGTAGCAGAAAAGTTACAAAGGACATGTGGGACTGAGCAACAAAAGATCATCTTTATCTGTAGCCAAAGCAAGTAGACCAATGAGAACCCTTTCGCAACTAGATAAAATACAAAATTGAAGAAAAGGGAGGGGAAAAAGTAAGAAAGTAAAGTGGTGAGTGAGTGGAGTAGAAGCAAACAGGCTGCTTAATAACATTTGTTTGATTGTTTACTTTTTCATTTATTTATTTTAGCGTCCTAGGCATTTCAACACTCCAGGTTAACTTTTTCAGATAGAGAGATAGATGTAGAGAGAAAAAGAGGGGGTGTGGAAAGAAACTAGCACTTAAGTTTCCTCCAATACAGTGGGGGCCAGTCTTGAAACTGGGTCATATGGATAGCAAAGCAGTATACTACCTCTGTGAGCTATTTTGGTATTTCCATTGTGGCATTCTTATCATAAACTATCTTTTGTTTGACCTATATTTTAGTGTGTGTGTTGTCTTGTTCTGTTTTGTGGTTCTAGGTATTGAACCCAAGACATCATACCTGCAGGGAATGTACTTTACCACTAATCAACTTCCCTGAGACCCTAGCCATAGATAAATATCCAGAAGATAGCTAGATTTAATTCTGTGTTGCAAATAGTACCTGAGTATATAAAGCTTTCATCATTAAATACATCTCACTGACTAAAATAGTATTCTAATGAAACTATTAATTCTTTTTAATTTAACTGTAGAAGTTGTAACAATAGCACATATGCCCTATTAAAATTTATTTCTTGAAAACAATATTGAAATAATCTCATAGATTTGGAAGTGTGTGATTGGAAGATATTTGGGATTACTGATGAAAAGTTTAGAGCAGAAGAAAAATGTTACCAGGTATTAAAAATAGATTAGGAGGAGGAAGAGAAGGAATAAAATAATTAATGATGATAATCAATCATTTCTTGGGTGGGGGCTTCCACCTGTAAGTTATAAAATCAAGACTTACAGGATTTTGGGGGCTGAGAAGCAGTGCAGTGGATAAAGTGTTGGACTCTCAAGCATAAGGTCTTCAGTTCAGTCCCTGGCATTCCATTTGCCAGAGTGATGCTTTGGTTTACACTTCACCTCTCTAACAAATAATTTAAAATAAAAAAAACTCATTTGAAACATATTTACTGAATTCTATTTTATATCAGGAACTAGACTAGGATTTGTAGATAATCAATAATAAGCAAAATTCAACATAAGTTTTCCCTCCATATGAGTTCACAATGCAGAGATCTTTAAAGTGGGGTTACAACCACCCTGTGAGTTGAGCAAGAAGGAACAGCAGCAAATGACTACAGTGAAGTGTAGTAAATGCTATAACGCAGCAGCCAGCAGGTGGCTCAGCTGTAGTATATGATCATCAGCATTACTCTGCATATGCTCAAGCTGAATTCTGTTCACTCTCTCCAAATACATAAATAAATAAATAAATAAATAAATAAATAAATAAATAAATAGGTAGGTATGTAGGTAGATAAGCAGCCTGTGAGGTGGAACTGTGACTAAAGTGCTTTATTCACAAGTGTGCGGCCGCAAGTTTGGTTCTTAATATTACATGTACCAGAGTGATGTTAGCTAGTTTCCTCTGTCTCACTAACAAAATAATAAGTCCTTAAAAATCTTAAAAATAGGGAGTCGGGCTGTAGCACAGTGGGTTAAGCGTACGTGGTGCAAAGCGCAAGGATCGGAGTAAGGATCCCGGTTCCAGCCCCTGGCTCCCCACCTGCAGAAGAGTCACAAGTTGTGAAGCAGGTCTGCAGGTGTCTATCTTTCTCTCCCCCTCTGTCTTCCCTTCCTCTATCCATTTCTCTCTGTCCTATCCAACAATGATGACGACATCAATAACAATAATAACTATAACAATAAAACAATAAGGGCAACAAAAGGGAACAAATAAATATTTTTAAAAAAAATTTTTTTAAAAAATCTTAAAAATAGGGGCCAGGTGGTAGCACACTTGGTGAGTGCACATGTTATAATGTGCAAGGACCCAGGTTCAAGCCCCTGGTCACCACCTACAGGAGGAAGCTTTGCAAGTGGTGAAGCAGTATTGCAGGTGTCTCTCTGTCTACCACCTCTTTACCACCCCCTTCCCTCTCAATTTCTGGATGTTTCCATCCAATAAATAAAGATAACAAAATAAATAAAATTTTTAAAAATCTTAAAAATATACATGCTGTAATGTAAACAAGATATATACATTAATTAAAAGCCATCTGTCAAAGGGTATATGAAAAGGCATTCTTCAGGGGATACGAATAATAAAATTTTATATTTACTTTTATATTAATCAGAAAAAGTTAATATCAAACCTGTGGCTTTAACAGTTATATAAGTTACAGTTAAAAATAAATCCAGGAGGGAGTCGGACGGTAGCACAGCTAGTTTAGCGCACGTGGTGCAAAGCGCAAGGACCAGCACAGGGATCCCAGTTGGAGCCCCCTGCTCCCCACCTGCAGGGGAGTCGCTTCACAGGCGGTGAAGCAGGTCTTCAGGTGTCTATCTTTCTCTTCCCCTCATCTCTCCATTTCTCTCTGTCCTATCTAACGATGACAACAATAACAATAACTACAACAAGGGCAACAAAAGGGAAAATAAATAAATAAAAATAAATAAATCCAGGGTGGGGGTATAGCATAATGGTTATGCAAAGAGAGTTTCATGCCTGAGGCTCTGAAGTCCCAGGTTCAGTCCCCCATACCTCCATAAGCCAGAGCTGAGCAGTGCTCTAGTAAAAAAAATTAATTAAAAAAATAACAAAAATAATATATCCAAATGTTTTGGTAGTGTAAGCTTAAAAGATTTTATCAATACTTGAGTAAATACAAAACACTGAGATTGTTGGAATATGAAGGTAATTTTTTTTTATGAAGGTAAATTTCTACAACTTAGAAAAGTGGAATTTGGGGTGAGAGGTCAATCAGTCCTGACCCTGAACTCATAACAGAAGAGTGTCGTTAGCATACATGCTTTTTGTTACCCCTTGATTAAAAATTCATGTATATATTTCCTTAAATACATCCTTACTCCTTGAACAAATCAAGCATTAGACTGCCTTGAAACACTGGAATTTTCATTTATTCTTTTCCCATGTCTAGAATAACCTGATCCATATTCCTACTCTGTGCCTTTTAATACGTGTCTTTAGACCATTGACATTTATTGATATTATGGATTTAAGGTATTTCAATGCCATTATTCTAAACTTTTCTGAGTGTTCTGATCTATGGCATGTTTTTGATGATGTTACTATTGTTTATAAGAGACCTTTTAGGACTTCTTGCGGAGCAAGTTTGCTGATAATTGGTTCCTTTAACTATTGCTTGTCTGAGGGTTTATTTAATTAATTAATTATTGGATATAGACAGAGAAAAATTGAGAGGAGGGTGAGATAGAGGTGGAGAGAGACAGAGAGACACCTGCATCCCTGTTTCACCACTTGTGAAGCATTCCCCCTGCAGGTGGGGACCAGGGGTTTGAACCCGAGTCCTTGTGCACTGTAGTGTGTGTGCTTAACCAGGTGTGCCACCACCTGGCCCCTTGTCTGAGGTTTTTATCCTTTCATCTAATCTGAAAGTCTAACAGAAGACAATATTCTTGGCTGAAAGCTGTTCTCATTGAGTGATATATATATCTTGCCATTCTCTTCTGGCTTTTATAGTTTGTGTGGAGATATCTGATGATAATCTTATTGGTTCTCCTCTGTATGTGACTGTTTTTCTCTTGCAGAACTTCAGAATCCTTTCTTTAGCCTCACTCCTTTCCATTTTAAACATGATGTGTTTTGGTGTCTTTAGGATTGGGTTGATTCTGTTTGGTACTCTTTGGGATTCTTGAATCTTTATGTGCTTTCTGTTATTCAGAACAGAGAAGTTTTCTTCTATTATCTCCTGTAGTATGTTTTTTCCCTCTTCCTCTTTCTTCTTCTGGCAAGCTAATAATGTATATATTACCTCTTTAGAGGTCATCCCATATGTCTCTATTGTTCTCAGTGTCTCTCAATCTTTTTTTAGTTATCTTACTTCTTTCCTAGTTTTCTCTAATTCATCCTCAATCTCACTAATTCTGTTTTCTGCCTCAGTTATTCTGTTCTCATTTCCTTCAGCTGTTTTCTTTAGCACAACTATTTTGTTGCCATGTTCAGTTACTGCATTAGTTTTTTCAGCTAGTTGTGCTCTTAGCTCAGCTATTTCAGCTTTTAGCTCTACAATTACCTTGAGATACTTTGTGTTTTCTTTCAGAGTCTCATTTGTTGTTTCTCCATTCCTGATAATATTACCATCAAAAGCTTTCCTCACTCCTGTGATTACCATTAGTGTTTGGATGTTTTCCTCATTTGCTTCTGACTTCTTGGAATTTTTTTCTAGTTCATTTCTTCAGTGTTTCTTTAGGGTCTGACAATTCTGAGGTGTCTTCTTAAGTTTGAGCCCTGGATGTTGCTGTTCAGGTATGCAGCCTCTAGTTTTTTGGGTCTCAGATGTGGGTGGAGCTTTATTCTAGTGGTAACACTACTGCCTTTGGAAGTTGAGAGGTAGGATCCCATGTTCAAATTTAAGAGAGAAATAGACAACTGGAACAACAAGACGGTGCCTACTTATGCCATGAATGGCTTCTTAGTTCTTGGAAGGCCTCTCCACTACTCCTTTTCAATCCACTGATGTCACTTGCCTGGATCCACTTGTGGCTAAGTGAGTTACTGTGGCTTAGTCTCTGAATAAATTTCAGTTGTATTTCGTTGAGTTTTCAGGTGACTTTAGTTTCGTTTTCTAGTCTGTCGGGGAAACTGTTTGAAATGGTTCCTACTCCACAGTCACACCTCTGAAAGTGATGACTAGAATAATATAACCTAGAAATCTGCAAGGGCAAATTGTGCCCTGGGTGTTGCTGTTCAGTCATGGAGCCCCTAGTTTTATGCCCTTGTTCCCGTCTAATCTCTATAAATATCATCTTCTTGGATATTTTCTTAATCACTATACATTTACAAGCTCCCCCACCTTCCACACTGAAGTACTTTTCTACTCTTTCTCTTTTTTCACATAGTAAAAATCACTATTTCTCCTGCTTTAGGCTCATTTTTAATGTTTCTCACTTCCCATAAACTAATTGAAGGCACCAAGTACTATATATATATTAGAAACTTGGAGGCTGGGTGGTAGTGCAGCAGGTTAAGTGCACATGGCATGAAGTGCAAGGATGAGTGTAAGGATCCTGGTTTGAGCCCCTGGTTCCCACCTGAAGGGGGGTTGCCTCACAAGTGGTGAAGCAGGTCTGCAGGTGTCTTATCTTTCTCTCCCTTTTTCTGTCTTCCCTTCCTCTCTCCATTTCCCTGTCTTATCCAACAACAATGACAGCAATAACAACAACAAGGGCAACAAAAGGGAAAAAAATAGCCTCCAGGAACAGTGGATTCATAGTTCAGGCAGCGAGCCCCAGTGATAACCCTGGAGGCAAAAAAAAAAAAAAAAAAAAGACTCCACCACTCTTGGCGACCAGAAAATAAAAAAATTAAAAAAATAATAAGAAGAAACTGGATCTCTGACTGGTATAATCACAATAAATATTTGTTCAAAGCATAAATGAACAATAAATTGAAAACTGAGATACTTATAACTAAGATATGATTTTACTAGGTTTTATCTGTCTAAAAATTAAGTCTAAGAGAAAGCAAATGTCAAACAGAATTACTCCTCATTATGACAAAAAATTTTCTATTTCTGAAATTTAAAAAATTAACATATTTCAAAAGAATATTTGACATTTAAAAGTGCTATAAAGGGAGTCAGGCAGTAGCACAGTAGGTTAAGTGCACATGGTGCAAAGCACAAGGGCTGGAGTAAGGATCTGGGTTTGAGCCCCCGGCTCCCCACCTGTAGGGGAATCCCTTCACAGGCGGTGAAGCAAGTCTGCAGATATCTTTCTCTCCCACTCTCTGTCTTCCCCTCCTCTCTCCATTTTTCTCTGTCTTGTTCAACAATGACTACAACAATAAAATAGTAAGGGCAACAAAAGGGAATACATTTTAAAAAGTTCTATAAGGAAGTAAAGACTATAACTAGGGTTATGAGCAATAAAATAAGTCAGGAATTGGGTTAGGGAGATATTATAGTGGTTATACAAAATGGCTCCTAGGCCAAAAGCGCATCTCAGTTTGAATCCCCTGCACCACCAAAAGTTACAGCTGATCAGTGCTCTGGTTAAACTGAAAATAATAAAAAAAGATTTACTTGAAAAGTTCATGAAAGTTTTTGGATAGCTTATTCTTATATAAACTTAAGTTATTTTATTCTTTTATAATTCTGTTAACTGTCTTGAACATAAAGACTTTATTTTTCAATATATATTACCAGGTATTTTACCTCAAGGGCTCAATGTCCACATGACACTGAATATAGAGATTTTATCTTGGGCCAGCTAAATACATAGCTCACTTGGATAATGTGCTACTTTGCCATGTGCAGAACTCAAGTTGTAGCCTAGCCCCCATTTCACTGAAGGAAGCATAGGTGTTGTGGTCATTTGGGCTTTTAAACTCTTTCTCTTCCTCTATAAAAATAAATAAATAAGAGAGTCAGGTGGTAGTGCAGCAGGTTAAGCTCACATGGCACTAAGAGTAAGGACCGGGTAAGGATCCCGGTTCGAGCCCCTAGCTCCCCACTTGCAGGGGAGCTGCTTCACAGGCAGTGAAGCAGGTCTGCAGGTGTCTATCTTTCTCTCCCCCTCTCTGTCTTCCCCTCTTCTCTCCATTTCTCTCTGTCCTAGCCAATGACTACATCAATAACAACAACAATAATGACTACAACAACAATAAAAAGACAGCAAGGGCAACAAAAGGAAAAATAAATAAAATAATAATAATAATAAAAAACCCTATCTAGAGCTCCAAGATAAGTCTCCTGGATTGTAGCACTCTGCTTTGTCATACTCAAGACTGAAGTTGTGTCCTGGCCCCCACCACATTTAAGGAAGCTTTGATGTTGTGTTATCTTTCCCTCTCGCCCTTGGCCTTTGTCCCTCACTATCTGGGGGAAAAAAATTCAGTTTGAAGCAGTGAAAATGCCAGTAATTGGGAGACCAGGTGGTGGTGCACCTGGTTGAGTGCACATGTTACAATGTGCAAAGACCGGGGTTCAAGCCCCTGGTCCCCACCTGTAGGGGGGAAAACTTCACAAGTGGTGAGACAGGGCTTCAAGTATCTCTCTCCCTCTCTATCTTCCTCTGCCATCTTGATTTTTGGCTGTCTCTATTAAATAAAGATAATAAAAAAAGAAAAGAAAATACTGAGAGTCGGGCGGTAGCACAGCAGGTTAAGCGCATGTGGCGCAAAGCACAAGGACCAGGGTAAGGACCCAGTTCGAGCCCTGGCTCCCCACCTGCAGGGGAATCGCTTCACAGGTGGTTAAACAGGTCTGTAGGTGTCTATTTTTCTCTCCCCCTCTCTGTCTTCCCTCTTCTCTGCATTTCTCTCTGTCCTATCCAAAAACGATGACATCAATAACAACTACAACAATAAACAACAAGGGCAACAAAGGGGAGTAAATAAATAGATTTTAAAATTTTTAAAAGACATAAAAAAGAAAATACCAGTGATTACAAAAAGAAGAGACAAAGGGATGCAGGGAGGGAGGGAGAGAGAGAGAGGAGACTGTCTTTTTTTGAGACATTATATTGTAACAAAAATTTATATCAATTTTAATCAAGCTATCAAGATTAATCAGATTTGGTACTACTACTTTCTCTGTTTATTACTGATAAATTTCTAAGGCATTTTACCCCCCCCCCAAAAAAATCTTACTTTCCCTTTTGGCATCATACTGAGAGGAAAAATTTGAGCCTTAGATGAATTAAGTGGCATACTCAATGCTGCAAATGCAGTTAGTGCAGAATTAAGATTATAATCATATCACAGTGCTTAAAATCTTTAAATTGTAATTTATTTTTATAAAATATTTATATATAACTTTACATATACATGTACATATGCATATAACTACATATACAAAAAATGTATGTATATATATATATATATTTTTTTTCACCAGAGCACTGATCAACTCTGGCTTATAGTGGTACAGGGGATTGAACCTGGGAATTTGGACCCTCAGGCAGAGTGTCTGTCTCTTTGCATAACCATTATGCTACCTACCTCTGCCCTATAAACTATATTAAAAGATTTCAAACCAAAATAGATTCCTTTACATTAATAGATCAACTACTTGATTAATTTTGTGAGAGGGTAGGGAGAGAGAGGTACATACCAGGGAACCAGGGAACTGTTCGGGAATATCTGTTGTCAAAGATCTAACCCTGGTTCTCACACATACAAGTCCTGTACTCCTGTACTCTACCCACTGAGTCATCTTTCTAGCCACACAGATCTTTAGTGTATCCTTCACTTTGCTGACTCAGGACCTCATCGTTGAGAATTCAATGCTTTATCCATTGTGCCACCTCCCAGACCATGGAGGAGCAGGTTTGAATCATGCATTTAAGCTGGGCTATAAGAATGCCTGGAAAAGGTGCTTGTAATCCTTTAAGGTTAGTGTGGGTACAGCAGCAAGAATGGGTCTTTGGAGAAAGGCACACACCAAACAATGAGAGGCACGGGGGGGGGGGGGGGTAGTTTGAAATTTTAAATTTTTGTAAATTTTGAAAAGATTAAGTATAGCTAAGGCTATAGCTAATCGTATGTTTGGGAAGTATAAAAAAACTAGGGATATGAGTGACCTTACGGGTCAGTAAACACCCATGAGTAAAACATAAGAATATTGTTAAGTCACATAAACTGACATTGGACTACATATAGGGGAACTTCTTATATTAAGATCTTACCATATGAGCAGTTGGTTCTTCATGTGAAGGCTTGTCACAGCTGTAATCAAAGCACAATATTAGAACTTAGTTTACTGCTAGGATCTTAGTAACTTACTTATTCTAGATTTATCACAAGTTTATTTAATTACTTGTTCACATTCATATTTTAGCTGTATTTTATTTCTTATGTAACACTCTTTGAGTGGTTATGAGTAAGGGTGAATATAAAACTTTACTAGATCGTACACTTTAAAATTCTGATATAGGTATGCTTGTTGGGAAAGCAGAGGCCAGCAGCAAGCCTTGTGTGCCCTAGATATTTATAGTCTTATTAAAAGCCCTTTAGATCTTGAAGGGGCCTTATTTAACACAGAGGCCTTGAGGGCCAAGAAAAATGGCTGGTGTTTAAATGCTGAGGTTTTTCTCTGACTCACAGAGCACTCTCCCCACCTAAGGAGGGGGCAGAGCCAGGGGAGAAGGTTAGTGACATATAGGCTATAAGAGAAAAGATTGAAAGGGTCTCTGACATGGTGAAGTGTTGGGCTAGCAACGCGAGAGAGAGATGACCCAGGAACCAAGCTCGTGGCGGTGAGGCAATTTGAATCTTTACTCACCCAAGTGCCTCCGAGTCGGGCAGTAACACAGCTGATTAAGACACGTGGCACCAACCGCAATGGCCGTCGTCCACCTCCTGGTCTGCATATGCTTCTCCGAGGCTGGAACATGGAAGAGGCAAGTTGGAAACAGAAGTGGTTTAACAATACCATATATGGTTAGGAAAGGGGTGGAGAAAAGTAAAAGGCAGCTGGGAAAGGTAGGGACTTCCTTAGCAACTGTTGCTAGGGGTTTAACTGGTAGGATTAATAATACCCTGTGGTCTTGAAGGTAGGAAAATAATATATTAAATGAGCAGAATGGTTGGGGGAATAGGGAGGAGGCCTTAAGTCATTTGTAAGACAAAGCAGAAGATTGATATGTAAATAATAAAAGGGTGGGCCATAGTATCGAGGAATGCAGGGTGGAGCAGGGGGAACTGGATTAATGTTTTAAGGAATGCTGGGCTCCTGGAGGCAAAAAAATGCAGGGTGCATTGTGAAGCAGGGAATCTGATATGATGAGGCAAACCTTGGGGGGGTCTCATGTCCCTCCTCACTTGACCTCTCAGTAGAGAGAGAGACTAACAGGATGGATGCCTACCCCTCAGGTCAAGCCCTGCCAAGCTCTACCACATCCTCACAATTTCCCTACAGTGAAGAGGAAGATAGACAGCATATAATTCTTTAAATTGAGGGGAACTGTCAGGGATTCCTCAAAGAGAATCTGGGGGTATGGTCAGGGTCATAATAAATGACCGCGGTGGCTTTCCAAGCACCACCATCTGTGAAGACGTTGGTGGCGTTAAGGATATGAGAGTGCTGGAAAAGTTTGGGGCCCACCCAGGGGAAGGTATTAAAGACCACCAGCTGGAGAGGCAGGGAGGGATCATATCTGGCCAGCTCCATATCTCCTAGGGCCTGACTAACCTGTGTGAGGGCTTCAGAGGCACGGTCAGATGTGTCAGATGCCTATGGGAGGCAACATTCTTTTAGCCTTTGAGCAGATGGAGATAGGATTGGTATTAAGTCCCTCCCATACAAGAATGTAAAATAGTAAGGATCCCGGTTCGAGCCCCCGGCTCCCCACCTGCAGGGGAGTCACTTCACAGGCGGTGAAGCAGGTCTGCAGGTGTCTATCTTTCTCTCCCCTTCTCTGTCTTCCCCTCCTCTCTCCATGTCTCTCTGTCCTATCCAACAACGAATTGCGTCAACAAGGGCAATAATAATAGCTACAACGAAGTTACAACAAGGGTAACAAAAGGGGGAAAAAATGGCCTCCAGGAGCGGTGGATTCATGGTGCAGGCACTGAGCCCAGCAATAACCCTGGAGGAGGAAAAAAAGAAAAAAAGAAAAAAAAAAGAATGTAAAATAGGACAGCTTTCATAGCCTCTAGGCAAATAATGGGGCTATTAGCCATGCCCTGGGGCAGGACCACCCACTCAAATTGGTCCGCAGATCAGGAGTTGAGCACTGGGATAGAGAAAGCAAAGAGTTTGCAGTTGCAGAACCCCAGTCAGGATGGCTGAAGCAAGATGTAAGCCTCTCTGGGGGGAACCCCAGATGTGCATCATCTTGAAATAACCACCATTTTCCAGATTTTTTCTGGATGGTAAATACTGGGGTATTTCAAGGGCTACAAGAATGGTGGATGTACCCCAGAGCAAGTTGTTCTTGGATCAGCTCTTTAAGAGCGGATGATTTCTCCCTAGGCAGAGACCACTAGTCCACTCAGACTGGGTCATTAGAGATCCATTCGAGGAAGGGAGTTTTAAAGCTAGCAATGGCTAAAAGGATTGGGGGTGATGGCTGGATAGTGGGGGGCGAGGCAGACCTCGGTTAAGGAGGTCCTCACTAGTCATTACAGTGACATCAAGGGTCTCAAGGATGTCTCTGTCCAAGAGATTAGTGGCTACATCAGACACCAAGGGGCAAATGTGCCCTGTGGTACCATCTGGGTCCTCCCAGGTGAGAGCATCCCAGGTGATGAAAGCTTGGGAGGCCCCACCTACTCCCACTGGGGGAGGGCACCTCTTGCCATCTTAGGATGGTTTTATCTGCACCAGTAACTATTAGGCACTTGAAGGATCTCTTATTTTGATTCTGATGTTGGGAAGTTAATCTCTTCTATGGCAGTTACCCAGTAAACCTTGGTAAATCTAGTTGCTGACCCTCTTGGCAGTGGGGCTGAGGGCTGCCCCTTAACTAGTTTAAAGGTGGCAGAAGCGTGCCGTTTTTATGGTATTTGGCACAGCAGTCCCTTTTCCAGTGATAGTCTTTCTGACATCTCAGACATAGTGAGGACAGGGTTTTAGTACCCCTTTTGGGGCTAGAATTGGGACAACTCTTCTGCTAATGGTCTGAGCTCCCACACTGGAAACAACCCTCTTTTTCTTTCTGTTCCCCTAATGCTGCTGCAAATGCCTGGGCCATGCTGGGAGCCTGGTGGAAGTGGGAGCCTATGTCCTGTGTATCCATAATCCAGCAGTCTACGTGCTCATCCTTAAAACCCTGGCAAGTTTGACAAAAGTCTGGTAACATCCCTTCCCATACTAAGGAGCGCAGGAAGAGGTCCCATGCATCTGGGTCGGGAATTTTACACTCAAGTGTGGACTGAACTTTGGTAATGACTTTTGTCAAAGACTCAACAGGCTCCTGCCTAATGGAGGCCAAAGAGGAGGGAGCCACACCCTGAGAAGGGCTAAGGCAGTCCCAGGCTTGGAGGGCACAAAGTCGGACTTGGTCAACATAACCAGGAGGGAATCCAGCCTCAGCCTGCTGCTGGAGGCTGGTCTCCCATTGTCCTGTTCCAAAAAGGGCCTCAAAATCCCAATTGGGTTGATTTTCTCCATTTCTTTGGGCCTGCTGGAGACATTCGTCTCGAAAGAACACTTCCCATTGCAAAAACAGGGTCTCCGGAAGGGTGGCTTGGGCCACATCTCACCAGTCCTGGAGGGTGTTCATATTTTGGACTAGGCCCTGAAGGATGGAGTGGGCCCAAGGGGTGTGCATACCATCTTCCTTTATAGCCTGTCGGAGTTCCCTAAGCTTTCCGGGGCTACCAGTGGAGGGGTCTCTGGCGGTTAGGAGTCACATTAACAGGCACAGTCAAAATGGGATCACCGTGAAAGTTCTGATCACGGAGGTGGCACAGGTACTCCATGTCAGAAGGTGGGGGATCAAACGAGAGGGGTGGAAGGCTCAGCATAAGGTGGCAGGGAGGATATTTTGATTTGGATGGAGGGGGTCTGAGGTGCCTTGTAGGCATCAGCAAGACAAGCTATCTGATCTTTAAGTTATCATCGCTTCTATGGATGGTGGGTTGTGATCCTCTTCATCAGAGTCTGATTCAACCTTTCCACTAGTGAAGGAGGGCTTGGTGTCTGGGGCAGGGGGCTTTGATTTAGCAGGGTTGGTGTATTGGTGGAGAGCTGCGACAATGTCCATAAAATATAAATGGAATTCAAGAATTCTCTCTGTTTCCTCTTTGCGAGTTAAGTAAGCTACCTGGACCCAGTTGTCCAACTTGTAGATGTTATCTGCAGATAGCCAGGGGCAACTCAGATGACAACATCTCAGAAAGAAAGGGCTTGTTTTCTAGAGAGCTTAATACCCTGGGTTTCTAGGAGGGTATGAAGGCACCTAAGTTGGGGGTCCCGTTGGCTTGTGAGAAGATTGCCTTTGATAGACAGAAAGAGAGGTGCTTTGGGGCTGGTCAGCATACAGTCCCTAGACTCAAGCCTTACCTCTGAATTGAAGAGGAGAGGTGAGGAGGGGTCTGACACCTGTACAGGTGGTCGAGGACAGGACAGAGGGGGCACGACCTTAGAATTATAGTGTCTCGTATCCCATTTCTTGCAACGGTTCCCCTACCTCAGAAATAAATGGGATAGAAAATAAAGGATCTGCAGCACCTTGACAAACTGGGGCCGCCAAGGGCTCAGGAGCCATTGGAGGCTCAGGAGCCCATTATCCCAAGTCCAGATCTCGGGGAACTCACCTGGTAGCCATCAGGCCTCTTGTGCCATGTGGAGTGTTCTCAGTGGGGGAAGGGTGCCCCACCTTGGGTGCCAGATGTCAGGTTCTTTGGGGAACTGAGATAGCCTGGCTCCTACTTCTCCATCTGGTCTGTTGGCCACCAGGAGACAGACAGAGAGTGGGGAATCATGGGCCAGCACTACAAATCCACTGCTCCTGAAAGTTATCTCTTCCATTGGTGGTTGTTGTAGGATAGAAAAGAGAGAAATCTGGAGATGAGAGGAAGGCAGAGGGGGATAAAAAGATAGACACCTGTGACCTGCTTCATCTCTTGTGAAGCAACCACCCCCATATAGGTGGGGAGTCAGGGGCTCAAACCAGGATCCTTATGCAGGTCCTTGTGCTTCACATCATATGTTCTTAACCCAGTGTGCTACTGCCCTGAAATAAGTTTTAAAACTGAAAAGTTGTCATGTATATATGAACGATTACTTAAAGTCTTGTGGGTAAGGAAGACAGCACAATGGTCATGCAACAGACTCTCATGCCTGAGGCTCTATGGTCCCAGGTTCAATTCCTTGGACCATTATAAATCAGAACTCACCAGTGCTCTGGGGCAGGGGGGCATGGAAAGAAGGAGAAAAAGAGGAGGAGGGAAAAAAAAAGAAAAAGTATAAAAATTAGGGTCCAGGGAGATACCTCAGTGGTAGTGTTTATGTTTTATATGTATGATGCTTTGGGTTCATTGCTACTGGCAAAGAAAGAAAGAAAAAAGACAGGAGGAAAGATGATGAAGGGAATAAAAGAAAGAGAGAAAAGGAAGGAAAGGGGCAGAAGACAAGAAGAAAGACAGACAGAGAGACAAGGACCAGGAAGATAGCCCCATTGTTAGTGCAACAGACTTTTATGCCTGAGGCACAAGTGGTTCCATATTCAATCCCATAAATGAGAGGTAAGCAGAGTTCAGGTTTCTAATAAAAAGTGAAAAACAAATAGATATAGCCAACAAGAGTTCACCTACCCAGGTTTGATTCCAGCTGAAGTACGGTGATGTATTTTTCTTACTCTCTTTTTTTCCTATCTGAAAAAAAATTCAATCTGGAGTAGTAAAGTTCCAGTGATAACAAAACAGAGAAGCAAACAAACAGATAATTAAAAGTAACAGAACAGTCTTCCAGTTCCTCCTCCCAATACCAACCCCTTACACACACATATAAAAAAAATAAAGTCTAGAGAATAAAATACACAATATTAATGTTATTATGTTTGCATTTTACTAATCAATAGTGTTAACTTCTTCTATCTGGTTTTCAATTCTATTTTTTTCATTTTTCTTTCTACATTTCATATCCTTTTCCTTCCCTGAATGTGACTTAGAATAGAAAGTTTCTTCACTATCCTCTTTATAACCAGAGCACTATGTGCAGGCTTTTGATTTTATCACTTAATAGTTAATTATTAACTTAATAGTCAGGCGATAGCGCAGTGGGTTAAGCGCAGGTGGTACAAAGCATAAGGACTGGCATAAGGATCCTGGTTCAAGCCCCCGGATTCCCACCTTCACGGGAGTGGCTTCACAGGCGGTGAAGCAGGTCTGTAGGTGTCTATCTTTCTCTCCCCATCTCTGTCTTCCCCTCCTCTCTCCATTTCTTTCTGTCCTATCCAGCAACAATGACATCAATAACAACAACAATAACTACAACAATAAAACAAGGGCAACAAAAGGGAATAAATAAATAAAATAAAATAAGTTAATTTTCTGTTTATTTGCTTTTATCTCTCTTCTACAACCTAACCTGGAAAACATGGCATTCATCTTTATTCCTCGAGCATCTACTATGCCAGTTACGATATAGGTATCTGACAAATAGTTACTGACCTATACTCTTAAGAGACAATTCAAGTTCTTCATGACAGCAAGTGAGACATAGCAGGCTGTTTTTGGATATGGAACTCCATGTACACTTAGTCAGTTTATTGCATTTTGATGAGCACACAGCTTTGGAAATTGCTTCTGAGGACTGCCAAAACCTGATACCCAGGCAGGTGAACTGCACCTAGCAATCTGATCCTAATAGAAAGAACACAGGGAAATGCAGGGATGACAGTTATAAGACTAGGTTGTGAAACAAGCTATGTCTGGGTCACTGGTTCTCTTTATACAACTTCTCGGCTTGTAGACATCATGAAGCAAGATACCACATTAGAGATAATCACAGGAGATTAAAGGCTGGGAGTCTGGCGGTAGCACAGCAGGTTAAGCGCATGTGGTGCAAAGTGCAAGGACTGGCGTAAGGATCCCGGTTCGGCCGCGGGCTCCCCACCTGCAGGGGCTTTGCTTCACAAGTGGTGAAGCAGGTCTGCAGGTGTCTCACTTTCTCTCCCCCCTCTCTATCTTCCCCTCCTCTACTTCTCTCTGTCCTACCTAGCAATGACGACAGCAATAACAACAACAATAATAACTACAACAACAACAACAAAAAAAAAAAAAACAAGGGCAACCAAAGAGAAAATAAGTAAATAATTTTTTTTTAAAAAAATTAAGGGCCAGTAGAAAGCTAGTAATACAGCTCTCAAGGAACTTAATTCTGCCAGCAACTATACAAGTAAATTTGAAAGTGAGAGAAAGGGCAATATTAACATTCAAAGAAGCATTCCTGAACATTCTACTCACTTTTCAAATTATCTTCATAATTTTATAAGCAGGATGTCTGGAAGTCAGTAGATACTAACTACATATTTACTGGAATTTTCTTTGTCAGTCTGGTATATCCCAGCAATTGAGATAATCAAACTACAACACTTGGTTTAAAAAAAAAAAGAGTAAGGGGGCAGGGAAAGGGTGACTGGGGAGGTAGACACAGAAGGAAATCAGATGTTGGGAGGAGTGAGGATTGAAGCACCAGGGCCTTTGTAATGGTTATATCCTCTATTACCCTACCCTTTTTCAAGGCTGAAAAGTCACCTTTTTCAGCCAAGCTTTTCCTATCACCCAGGCTTAAGTCATTATAACCCCTTACTCCCTTTTCCTCCAATACGTTTTCTTAAGGGAATAATGATTTATATGACAGCTTTTTGTCACATGGGTAAAATTTCTTTCTTTTTTTTTTCTCTTTTTTCTTTTATTGGGGAATTAATGTTTTACATTCAACAGTAAGTACAATAGTTTGTACATGCATAACATTCCCCAGTTTCTCATATAAGAATACAACCCCCACTAGGTCCTCTGAATCCTTCTTGGACCTGTATTCTCCCCACCCACCCACCGCAGAGTCTTTTACTTTGGTGCAATACGCCAATTCCATTTCAGGTTCTACTTGTGTTTTCTTTTCTGATCTTGTTTTTCAACTTCAGCCTGAGAGTGAGATCATCCCATATTCATCCTTCTGTTTCTGACTTATTTCACTCAACATGATTTTTTCAAGGTCCATGCAAGATCGGCTGAAAACAGTGAAGTCACCATTTTTTACAGCTGAGTAGTATTCCATTGTGTATATATACCACAACTTGCTCAGCCACTCATCTGTTGTTGGATACCTGGGTTGCTTCCAGGTTTTGGCTTTTACAAATTGTGCTGCCAAGAACATATGTGTACACAGATCTTTTTGGATGGATATGTTGGGTTCTTTAGGATATATCCCCAGGAGAGGAATTGCAGGATCATAGGGTAGGTCCATTTCTTATTCCTTCCATGATAAGTAAAGTGGACACTAGTTCCATTATCAATCTAGACCCTCACCGTTGTGCATTGGATCCTCTATGCCCTCTTGTCTCTCCTCTTTTGATTTCTCCTTTGGTCAGTAGTAATAAACTATACCTAGCTCACATTACTTCTAACAGTAATTGCTTTGCTTACTTAAAAAAGATTTAAAAAAAAAATCCAATTCCATCAGACGGCAGGATGGAAATAACAAAAACTGCCTTGTTTACCTGGGACTGGTGGTAGTGTGTGTGTGTGTGTGTGTGTGTGTGTATGTGTGTTTGTGTGTAACCACCCACATGTCCTCCAACTGTCAAGTTTTGTGATAGATATTTGTGAAATGACTAAATCTAAAATATGAAATCAAAAGAGGTTACTGGTGTTGAGGTGGGGAAAGGTTGCATATCCAAACTTCAATTTTTAAAATATATATATGTATCAGAACACTGATCAGCTCTGTATTATGTTGGTGCGGGGGGATTGAACCCTGGGACTTCCAAGCCTCAGGCATGAGAGTCTTTTTGCATAATCATTATGCTATACCCCAGATGTACTTACTTATTTGAACTGTCAATTTCGATCATAGCGCTTCCTCCAACAAACGGGACCCTTACTTTTTTTTCCCCAAGCCATTTTTGTAAAAGTGTGTGATTTAAAATGCTTTACAAGACTGTAAGTTTACAGGGTATAAACTCCCTGCCTCATCCACCATGAAACTTGCAGGCTGGGCCATTTTAGTACTTGGCGCTCAGAACTAGCAGGAAGGGATCCTCCTGGCGGTGACGCCCTTTGTCGCCTCCTCAAGGGGCAGGGCGCAGCTCCCTGCAAATGCTAACCACCGCCCCAAGCTTTCTGGGGCCCCCGGAAGTGGGTTCGGGACAATGCACTCCGCCCACCACGCCGCCTCCACTCAAAGTGCAAAGGTGGGATGCCGCGGTGGCCTCACTGCCGGGATGGCTGCCTCCTGCCCCAGTCTCCTTTCTCCCGCCGCAGTCACCCCATTCATCCGCCGCCGCCGCATCCACCAATCATCTTGCACCAAGTGCGGACGCCTCTGGCGATGGGGCGGGGCCTCTGGTGGAGCTCTTGCCCCGTCCCACCTCAACTCGCGCGAGGGCTGGGTCGTGGCCGGGCAAAGACCGAACGTTGTCCCCGCAGTGACCCGGCTGGGGGGGCGGGAAAGAAGGACCCGGGCCATCGGGACTGGCTGCGAGCCGGACTGGCTGCAGCCGGATTGGAGGCTGGCAGAGACCTGGGGGGTGTGTGGGGGGTTTCCTAGTCTGGATGAGGAGGTGACTCAGCGAGAAAACGTGCTTCTGAGAGCAACTGAGACTCCTCCTAGTCTTTTTCTTCATCCTCAACATCTATTGTTTTAAATCATAAACGTTGTGAGTGCTTGTTTAGACTCCTTTCCCAGAGGGAGGACTAAACAAAAGGGTGCGTCTGCTGAGACTGACATTGTCTTTACTTTCTGTAGCCTCATAAATTGTGATGATGTAGCAGGGGAGCAAGAGGGAACAGGACAAAGCACAGGGGTCCCCCTAAGCTCTGCCGGGAGGCTTCTAGACTGACATCTGCATGGAATAACCACCAGAGGGACAGCCATGCTTCAGGAAGACAAGCATTTATTGAGACAAAGCACGGATAGAAAAGAGAGGAAAATACTCCTTTAGAGGAGAGAGAGAGAGGAGGACCTGAGTTTCCAGGTCTTCTAACTTCTTTATATTATTATTATTATTATTTTGCCTCTAGTATTATTGCTGGGGCTTAGTGCCTGTACTACGAATCCACTGCTTAGGGAGGCCATTTTCCACATTTTTGTTGCCCTTGTCGTTACCCTTGTTGTTGTGGTTATTATTGTTGTTGTCATTGCTGTCATTGTTGTTGGATAAGACAGAGAGAAATTGAGAGAGGAGGGGAAGACAGAGAGGGGGAGAAAAAGACGCCTGCAGACCTGCGTCACCACCTGATTCCCCGGCAGGTGGGGAACCGGGGCCTCGGACTGGGGGCCTGGGATCCTTACACCGGTCCGTGCGCGTTGGGCCATGTGGCTTAACCCGCTGCTACCGCCTGACCCCCAGGTCTTCAAATTTCTATAGTGAATTCTGGGGATGCACAGGACTCCGATGGACGAGGGGATTTACTTCAACCTTTGTCTTCAGGTGCTCCCACCTGCATTCATCTGCGTTTTATACCTTAGTCAGGTAGAGAGGAAGATGCTGTTGCAGGATACAGATATATTGGCCCATCTGGGCCCTCTTCCTGGCTACCTGCGGGGTGCAGGGGGAGGGGTTGCTAATGTCCTGCCTCCAGAAGCGTCTTTCCCTAAGCAGACCCCTAACAACAGTGAACATATCTGTAAATGTTAGAGATTTATTTATTTTTGAGAGTGTGCAGTGTATTGGTCCGGTCCAGGTAATTTTAATATTTAAAAACGGGACAGGGTGTGGCTCACTGGTTTTGGGCATGTATGGCTTCACTGACTCCAGAAAGGAGTTTTTCTGAAAGAAAGAGGAGAGACACCATCCAGCACCCAGCTTCTGTGTGATGTGTCAGGATCTAACTTGAATTGGACATGGCAAGTCAGGTGCCTTACCAGGTGAAGCTTCTCACTAACCCCCTGGCATATTTCTTAAATGTGTTTCTCTTTTTCTAATATATTTTAAATAATGTCTTACTCACTGGAGGGGGGGGTGTAGAAAAAAATTGTAGGTTTTTCCTATTGGCAGCAAATGGCACACACACACACACACACACACACACACACACTTACACTCACACGTGTGTACACATGCACACACCTTAAACAGTTTGATCATAAACTGCTGCTAGATATTTTCACTTCTAATTTTCTAATTAGTTTGAAGAAATAGGTATTATCTATTTTATTATTTTATAAAGGAAGTTTAAATTTTCATTTATTAATTTAAAAAAGTTTACTTAGAAACAGAAATTGAGAGAGAAGGGGAAGACAGAGAAGGAGGGAGAGAGAGACACCTGTAGCACTGCTTTACTTATCATGAAGCTTCACCCTCTGGCAGATGGGCACTGGTAGCTTGAGCATGGTTTCTCGAACAAGGCAACATGTGTACTCTACAGGATGCGCCACTCCCTGGCTAAATTTTTATTTATTTTTAGCTTATTAAGTTCCAATAATCAATCTCGAGACCACACATATGCAAATTCTGGGCTCTACTGATAAGCCAACTCATTAAATACTTCTATGAGAATAGTGGGAGAGGGAGATCAAATTACTATTATTTTATCCATAGAGTTATACTTGATTTTCTTCTTTTTTTTTTTTAATGTGTGTATATATATGTTTTGTCCTGCTTGATCTCAAGTGGAGAGGATGTAGAATCAAATCCAAGTCCACAGGCACATTAGGGCTTATGGTCTACAACTTGACTCCTAGCACCCATTTTTAAATGTCAAAACAGGTTCACAAATTAATCAGGTCACAGTCCCACACTGTAAGTGACAAGTTTGGGTCCTTTCCACACTTCTTTCCCCCCAGATCATGACATTTCAATCCATAATTTAAGGAAGGTAGAAAGGAATCCAGCAAGGGCAAGAGACTGGCTCACTTAAAAATGGCCTTTTTGGACAGTACCAGACACCCCATTATCTGGGCCCCGAGTCAGGGAATTCTTCGATTCCCACATAGATATTATGGGCTTATATCTTTGATAGATCCTTCTCTCCACCATCACTTCTATCAGGAACATCATCATAAGCCCTCTCGTGGGCCTCTCCAGGAACCTGTTCTTACTATAAAGTAGCAATGGTAGGGACAGCCCCATTTTCCAAAGGAAGGCTGGGCCATCTGCCCAGGGAATGACTGGTCCTGAAATAAGTTCACCTGGAATGTCCCCAGCTGTGACCATGGACTGTGAGCTCGGACTGACAGGGACTCAGAGGTTACACAGTCTGCTGTTCTCAGACCGATGGGGTAAACAGTTTATTTTATTTATATATTTTCTTTCAAGTTAGGGAGCTACTTTCTGCCTTAATCCAATTTTCTATCCCTATTCTCAACTCTCACAATATTTTTAGACCACCTCCATGTTAGCTAAGGCAAAAATTATCAAAGTCACAGGCCCCTAAGAACATACCTAAAATAGACTTCCTACTTTTCTTTCATCTTAAGATTCCTGTTCTCATCTGCACTATTTCTACCTTTTGGTTCCTGTTTATTAATCATTTTGTTCTGATTTATATCTTACTTTCTTTCAGCTACCAACTTGCAGATACTATTATGTTTGATTCCATGCTGACTTACCTGGGCAGATGACCTCACCTATGTATCCCAGAGTCTCACCTTTCCAAAGCCCTACCCCATTAGGGAAATACAGAAACAGACTGGTGGGATATGGCTAGACCTGCCAACATCTCTATTTAGTGGAGAAACAATAACAGAAGCCAGAACTCCCACCTTCTGCACCCCATAAAGAATTTTGGTCCATACTCCCAGAGCAGGAGAACTGATAGGGGAATATGATCAGAAGGGCTCTGAACTCCAACTCCATCAGGATCTGGAGACAGAAGACGAAAAGAGGAAAGGCACTCAAAAGTAGTAATAAGTGTAAGTGTGACTTAGAAAGGAAGGGAAGGCAGGACCACACGAAAAAAAAGGGGGGCACATATGTATAAATATAGATAGTCACCGAAATGAATCAATCCATGTCTGTGACCTTGGGAGAACTACTGATGTTTTCAGTGGAAGGGATGGAACACAGAACTCGAATGGTGGGAATGGTGCAGAATTATATCTCTGTCATCACATAGTTTTGTAAATAAATATTAAGTGACTAATAAAACAAAAAATAGAAAAAAAAGAAAAAGAAAAGAAAGGAATCCAGTACATTCTGTGTTCTTATTAAACACTAAGGACCATGCTTCTTGCCAAGTACAAGTACCTCTTGAAGATGGTTTTGCATTTCTTGAGAACTCTGTTAAGTACATAGTTTTCATGCCAGGACTTTGAAGGGTAGGGAAGTTCCCTGAAGCTCTGAAAGGCCAGGTCATATATGGGCTTATCCTTCTCATAACCCTCACCTGACCTGAAACAGTTTTATTGTTAAATATTGCCAGCCCAAATGTTGGAGGGCTGCCTAGGTCTTTTCAGGGACTTCATTTCCGTCTTTGTGGCTAAGTACAGAGAAATTGGATGAAAGTCAGAGTTAATTAGGCCACAGAATGCCTTTTGGGGGAGAGAAAGTAGCAAACTATAATAAGACTTTTAAGTCAATCCAACAGATTGGCTGACACAATCTACTGCATGCTGTGGGCACACAGACATGGCTAAGGACATTTCCCTGGCTTCTGGGAAATATTGCTGTTGGAGTGAGGCACATTTGTGAGTTGAGTATATGAATAACTACTATAGGAAATGACAAGAGGTAAAAGGCAAATTTTAGGATGGATATATGAACACTGAGCAGTGTAGATCAAAATGAAGAGGAAGGAATGGAAACCTCTTTAGACTCCAAGCTAAGGATTCAAGGCATTTTTTTTTTTAAAGATTTATTTGTTAATGAGAGAGAAAGAGGAAGAGAGAGCCAGAGCAACACGCTGGCCCATGGGATGCTAGGAGTTGAACTCTGGACCTCATGCTTGAGAGTCTAATATTTTTTCCACTGTACGGACAGCACCAGCCACACATGGCTACTGTACACTTGAAACGTGACTGAGGATTTTAAAACTCTAATTATAATTGTGGAACATGCTCTAAAATGCGCTTGGAACAATGGAGATAATGTGAATTTATTTTTTAATTGTAAAACTGTATTAAATCTAGATGCAAATCAAGAATTTTAGTTAAATGACATCTGAGTTGAGAAATGCTATAAAGTGCTGAATTTGAAGACTGCATATAATAAAAGAATAAAAAAAATCTCATTTTTTTCTATTGAATGCTACCTGTTGAAATGGTGTCATTTTGGATGGATTGGGTTAAGTAAAATACATTTCTGCAATTTGTGTAGGCCAATACCTAACAAATTGAAAGCAGGGACTGAGGTACCTGTACAATGGTGTTCACAGCAGCATTATTGCTGATAGATAAAAGATGGCATTGCTCCAGTATCCATCAATAAACAATATACTATAAATGAATATTATTGCATTAAAAAGGAATGAGCTATTAATACATGGTGGGATATAAGTGAAATGTCATAGCATTTTGCTGAGTAAAAATAAGGACAAATAGGGGCAGGGATGTGGCTCAGAGGGTAGAGCATTTGTGTAACAACTATCCATATAAATAGATATTTATACATGTATGAGACTGACAGACTGATTATTCTGTGAGGCCATGGATTTAACCTCTGGCACTGAATGAGACCACCAAATAATAATAATAATAATAAATGAGTGGAATGCCATAGATGATAGAGGGCTGATTTGGCCTTTCTTTTCCTTGAATATGAAATTTAAAATTAGATTAGGGAGCTGGCTTAGTGGTATGGCACATGTGTGAAGTCCTGAGTTTTGTCCCAATATCTGATTAAAAAAATCAAAACAAATGATAGAAAAGGTCCTAGGTGAGGTATTAGAGTGTTTTGCACAAAACTGAGAAATTTTTCACATGTACCAACAACTGTATTTACTGTTGATTGTAAACCATTAATCCTTCCACTTAAAAATAAAACAAAACAAAAAGGGATAAATAAAATTTTACTTATTTTAAAAATTATTTTATTTATTTATTAGGTAGAGGCAGACAGAAATGAAGAGGCAAAGGGGAGACAGAGAGGGGGAGACAGAGAGACACCTGCAGCACTGTTTCTCCACTTATGAAGTTTTCCCTCTAGAGGTAAGTCTCAGATACTCAAATCTGGGTCTTTGTGCACTGTAGCATTTGTGCTCAACCAGGTGCACTGCTAACTGGCTCCCTATAATTCCACTTCTTTTTGGCATATAAGATAGGCTAATTCGTAAAGACAAACAATACTATAGAGGTTACGAGGTGCTAGAGAGAACAAAAAGTGGGGAATTATTTAATGGGTACAGAATTTCTGTTTGAGATGATGATAAAGTTCTGGAACTGGATAAAGGTGATGTTTGCACAGCATTACGCATATACTCAATACCACTGAATTACATACTTAAAAATTTTTTAAATTATTTTATTTTATTTTGCCTCCAGGGTTATTGCTGGGGCTTAGTGCCTGCACTATGAGTCCACTGCTCCTGGAGGCTATTTTTTCCCTTTTGTTGCCCATCCTTGTTGTTGTTGTTGTTGTTATTGTTGTTATTGCTGTTGTTGTTGTTGGATAGGACAGAGAAAAATCTAGAGAGAGGGGAAGACCGAGAGAGGGAGAGAAAAATAGACTCCTGCAGACCTGCTTCACCACTTGTGAGGCAACCCCCACCCCTTGAAGGTGGACAGCTGGGGGCTTAAACTGAGATCCTTAGTCCTGTCCTTGCACTTTGCACCATGTGCACTTAACCTGCTGCGCTACTGCCCTGCCCCTACCTACTACTTTTAATAGTGACTACTAGAAAAAAACTAGGTTACATATGTGGCTTTCTCATATTTATTTATTTATTTTTATTTTTTATTTATAAAAAGGAAATACTGACAAAACCATAGGGTAAGATGGGTACAACTCCACACAATTCCCACCATCAGAACTCCATATCCCATTCCCTCCTCTGATAGCTTTCCTATTCTTTATCCCTCTGGGAGTATGAACCCAGGGTCATTATGGGGTGCAGAAAGTGGGAGGTCTGGCTTCTATAATCGCTTCCTAACTGAACATGGAGGCTTTCTCATATTTTTACTAGGCAACACTGGATTAAATTAGGAACCCTGTGAAATGGGTAAATTTCTGTGATGAAAGCTTCTCTATTATTTTTGGCGATCAAAAGGCTGCTTGTGAGGTGGGAAAAAGGGTGACAGATAAAGATGAACTTTAGAATCTAGGCTTTGGTGGAATGTATCATGTGTAAAAAGGCAAGTGAGAAAAGGAAGTCAGAGAGTGGTGGTGAGAGGATGCAAATATAATTTAAGCTGAGAAGGGCTGTCTTTGTGACTAAAGGGAAATCTTCTAGAGATAGTGTTTTCACCACAGTAATGAAGTAACCTGGCAGTAAGCCGAGTGTTGATGTTCCTTAATTGTCCAGGGATCAAATGGCTATCATGTGTGAAAGTGATCTCTAGTCTGAGGTGAGAGACATAGGTGAGGCAGAGGTAAGGTTAATCACAAATATGATGTGGGTCTAATGCATATTTGAGCATGGACGGTTTACCCCCACCCCCAAACCTGTCTGTTAGCCTCCCACTGGCATACCAGGCATTGTGGTCGAGCAAGATGGGGGAGAATTTGGGAGAGTTCCGACTGGCGAAACAACCCACCCCCTCCTCCCTCTGGTGGGTTTTGCCTTCTTTAAATTTCTATTTCCCCATTCCAGCGTCATCTATACCTTCTCATTCCTTGCTCTCTTTCCCTTCTCCTTGGCTGCCTTCCCCTGCACAACTACCCCTTTATAAACTTGTAACTGAAACAATAAAGTGTTCCGTCCACTGCCACGGTGCCCTGAGGTGGTTTGTTGTACCGTCCACTGCCACGGTGTGCTAGGAGACTGCTCAGCGAGCTCACTCTTGCCGCTGCTGGCCCGAGATTCCCTGCTCTCCATCTGACTCTGGTGGCCAAGGGACCAGATGGTGAAGGGTGAAGTGGGAGCCGGGCTGGCCCGTTCCCCCAAGGAACCCAACAATATGGGATGTCTTTAGTGTATTCAGAAGGAGGCTTCCCATTTGCTTTGGCTTCTGCAGAGTTTTCAACCAGTGATGATATTATCTTTCATATAAAAATTTGAGGATCATATATCATGACTTTCCAATGCCTCAACTATGGAAACCCACACCTCCAAAATTACAGTTATCACTTAAAGAATGTTGTTCTTACTTTTTAAAAAATGATTTATGGGTGGATTGTGAATAGTGACAGAAGGGTGTGCTTACCTGCATGATGTCCTGAGTTCGATTCCTGGCTCAGCAAGTGCCAGAGTGCTGCTCTGGTCATCCCTTCTCCTATTGTGAAATAAAAAATAAATAAATATTTATTTAAAAGAAAATGTTGCTCTTGGGGCCGGGAGTAGAGCACCTGGTTAAGCACACATAGTACAAAGCACAAGGACCCACACAAGTATCCTGGCCCAAGCACACTCTCCCCCCACCACCTGTGGGAGTTGCTTTACAAGAAGTGAAGTGCTGGTGTTCACATGGGTGGCCTCACAATGGAGGTAGCCACTGGCTTTCCTGTCACCGATTCTAGTGACGCAGAAAGAAATGCCAGGAGAAATTCAGGTATGAACTTCCAATTTATTTGGAGGAGGACAAAGCTTATATAACAATGTGGAACAAAGAGCATTTTTCACATATGTCAGTAATCATAGTTTTCAAAGGGTCAGTACCCCTATGGTGGGGAGGGCTAAGGAATTATGGGAATTGATGAGATGCCAAAAGGTCAAAGCAATTAGTTTCCATGAAGCAAGAGTTGTTAATTATCTAAAGGTATTAAGAAAAACATGGTGGTTAAACCAGTAGAGTGAGATAAAGCAGAGAAGGGCAGAGTCTGATGTAAATCATGGTGATCAAAGAATCCAGGAAGTGAGGTGTGGGGGTCTCACTGTTAAGTTACTGGCAAGGCAATGTGATGAAGTATACTTTGTATGTGATGAACTTACAGTGAACATAGTGAACTTTAGGTGAACTTTCAAGCAGGGAACCATTTGGTCTGCAGCAGGGGAATGAGTTAAGTGTGAGAGATTACAGGCCTCTGTGAAGCCTGGGAGACTGACAAGGGGAAACTGAGTCAGAAAAGCGTTTCCCTCCAAGCTCTATCCTCAAAAGGGAGAGACTGACAGGTGAGGTGTCTTTTCAGACCTCCATCTCAAGTATGGTGAAGTTCCCCTACACTTTACCATGCTTTCACATAATCCCACAGTGAAGCAGGTCTGCAAGTGTCTCTTTCTCTCCCCCTCTCTATTTTCCCCTCCCCACTCAATCTCTATCCTATCCTATATATAAAAAAAATAAATGTTGCTCTTGAAGTTTACGGTTTTCCTTATTCCACATTGTACTGTTATTTCTGAGATTTTCTTTACTCCTACCCACAAGCCAGGCAGTTACTGAACCAAATCAGAATGGTGCACCAGCCTCAATTACATAAATTTCAGGGAGAAAATGTTGGTACAATTGTCAGAGATAAAATAGATCATGCAACTTAGTAGGGTGCTTAGGAAAGCCAGTGTGAGATACATAATCCAGAACTTTTGGAGGAATATCTTGTGGATTCTTTAGGAATTTAATCATGTTGGATACTAGGGTCTGGCCAGGGCATCAGCATATCCCTCCACCTAGCTTAGAAACAGTCCAGACTTTGGGGAGAATCCCAGATTAAAAATGGCCTTTGCCAGAGCCAAAATTGCAGGTCTACCCGGGTGGGTCAAAATGGAAGATGCCTCTCCAAAATAAAAATATCACCTGAGGTTGACTGAAACTGTCTCTGACCATGAGAATATGGAGTTAGGGATGAAGAGAAGGCCAGTTCACAAGAAAAAAAAAAATCTGAACTCTCAGATTACAGATTTAATACTCTACAAAACAAAGGGAGGACATTCCCTGCTCAAATGAAATCAAAAGTATAATAAATCTGTCAAATAGAATGTATCAAATGATTTTTAAAATATCTATTCACATTGTTTTTTGGGGAGCTTAGAGTAGACTTATCCTTTTTAAAGATACCAATAAGGTCTAAGATTATGTCTTGATTTAGCAAGCCAGATAATTATCAAAAGTCATTTCCTAATGCCTGGCAATGGCAGACCCTTAGAGTGTACACATTATCACGTGGGAGGACCTGGTTTCAAGACCGTAGCCCTTATGTACAGGTGGAGTCACTTCACAAGTGATGGAGCAGTGCTGCTTTTCTTTCTTTCTTTCTTTCTTTCTTTCTTTCTTTCTTTCTTTCTTTCTCTCTCTCTCTTTCTCTCTCTCTCCCTTTCCCTCTCCCCCCCTCTGTTTTTCTCTCTTTATTTTTCTTTGGTTCCCTCTGTAGCAGAGTAAAGGAAAGAAAAAGGAAAAAGGAAATAAAGACCACTGGAGCAGTAGAGTTGTCCAGCAGTCACAAGCTTCAGTGATAATCCTGGTGGCAGGAATAAATAAATAAATAAATAAATATTGGTTCCTATATCAACTGTCTACAACATTGCTTCTGGTATGTAATGAAGAATCTATCTTAAATTTTATTTCCAGTGGCAAACAGTCATTTTCACAATCACAGAAATAGAAACATTTCCTGTTTTTTTTTTACTGAAGTAATTGAATTATAACATTATGAATGTTTCAGGCCTGCATCATTAAAAATCTGCATATGTATATAAAATTATACATTATATATATATACATATATATTTTAATTCAAGAGATTTAATCAAGCAACACCTATGCCACATAAGTGTCAAAGTTTTTTTTAATCTTTTGGATAATGTGGGAAAGTGACAGTGGTGTCATATATTTGTAATTTTAATGTGTAGGCAATAAATTGTGTGAATATTTCTGAGTCTACATTTGTAGTAGAAGTTGCTATAGTTCTTTTGTTTTTAGGAGAGAAATTAAAATTTACGGTTACCTATTGTGTCTTGTTTTCACATGCGTTGAGAAATTTAAACTATTTTCCTTATACTCAAAATTACTCTCTATAATTAATTATAAGCTTTTATGGGAAAGGCAGAAAACAAATGCTACTTGACTATCTAAAGTGTTCATATAATCCCAAATGCAATTATTGCTTGGTTTAAACAAATACAGATTTTATAATCACTTAAACAATTGTAGTCATAATTGTTTTACAGATTTAAAAATCTTGGGGGCTGGGCAGTAGCACAGTGGGTTAAGCACACCTAGTGCAAAGCGCACGGTCGGCCTAAGGATTCCAGTAGGAGCCCCCAGCTCCCCACCTGCAGGGGGGTCACTTCACAATCAGTGAAGCAGGTCTGCAGGTATCTGTCTTTCTCTTCCCCTGTCTGTCTCCTCTCCTGTCTCGATTTCTGTCTGTCCTATCCAACAACAAAAGCTATAACAACAATAACAATAACAACCACAACAAGGGCAACAAAATGGGAACAACAGTCTCCAGGGCAGTGGACTCATAGTGCTGACACTGGGCCCCAGGGATAACCCTGGAGACAAAAATAAATAAATAAATAAATAAATAAATAAATAAGCAAACAAATAAAATGAAAATAAAATAAAATAAAAATCTTGATGTTATTGTCAGAGGAGATATTATAATGGCTATGCAAAATGGCTTTCATGCCTAAGACTCCAAAGTACCAGATTCAGTTCCTTGTACTACCACAAACCAGAGCCGAGCTGTGTTCCTGAAAATCTCCTCACCCAAGCCCCCATCTTTCTCAAGTTGTAATATTTTTCTTTTTTTCCTTTTTTTTTAATTAAAGCTTTATTTATTGGATTGAAACATTCAGAAGCTGAGAGGGAATGGGGTGGTAGAGAAGGGAGAGAGACAGAGACAACTGAGACACCGGCCACAATGCTTCATCACTAGCAAAGCTTTCCCCTTGAACGTGGGGGCTTGAACCCGGGTGCTTGCGCATTTTAACATGTGTGCTCAACCAGGTGTGCCACCACAAGCCCCTCTTTTTTTTTCTTTGTAACCTTTTTTCTATATTGATATATGTCCAGCAATAGTAAACTTAATTTTAGCTACCTTTTATAACTGAAGAGTGAGACAGACAGAAGCTTAATATGAGGAAGTAAACAGATAATAGATAAAATTCTTCTGTATTCAGGTTGACTAACTAGGTTAGAAAGAAGGCAATGGAAGTTTGAGGTAGATTTGCAATCATGCATGAGGAACTACATTTGGAGTGTTAGCTAATGCCACAGAGTATTTTTGCACATAGAAACAATTTCACATTCATTATCTGATTACATTAACTCAGTCTTGGTGGGTAGGTATGATTATTCTCTATTTATGAGATGTTAAGACTCAGAGTTGTTAAGCAATTTGCCCAAAGTATTGCATCACTATCTGAATGTGGAAAGTTTTTCTTTCTTTTTTTTTCTTATCAAGCAATATATTTTATTTTATTTTTAATTAATTAATTAATTAATTTAAAAAAGGAGACATTAACAAAACCGTAGGATATGAGGGGTACAATTCCACACAATTTCCACCACCTGATCTCTATATCCCATCCCATCCCCTGATAGCTTTACTATTCTTTTTTTTTTATTTCTTTATTAGAGAATTAATGTTTCACATTCAACAGTAAATACAATAGTTTGTACATGCATAACATTCTCCAGTTTTCCATATAACAACACAACCCCCACTAGGTCTTCTGTCATCCTTCTTGGATCTGTATTCTTCCCACCCACCCACCCCAGAGTCTTTTACTTTGGTTAGATATGCCAATTCCCTTTCAAGTTCTACTTGTGTTTTTTTTTTTCTTTCTGATCTTGTTTTTCAACTTCTGCCTGAGAGTGAGATCATCCCATATTCATCCTTCTGTTTCTGACTTATTTCACTTAACATGAATTTTTCCATCAGAGATCGGCTTCTTCTTCTTCTTCTAGCGTTTGCCCTTCTTCTGTAGCCAGTCAACAGCGTCAGGTTGAGCCTGATGTAAAGTTTCGAGACCTCCTATGAATCTGGAGAGGTGGCAGTCATTGACTATGTGGGTCATTGTCTGCAGCCGCAGGGGCAGTTCGGGTCGTCTCTGGCTCCCCAGCGATGGAACATAGCGGCGCACCGGCCATGGCCTGTTCGATAGGATAGCGATTGAGGAGGGCCCAATCATAACGTGCTAGGTCAAAGCCGGGTTGACACTTGCAGGGGTCTGTGATGAGGTGTTTGTTCTTTACCTCAGCTGACTGCCAACTCTGTTTCCAAGAGACTGGAACAGAGAAGTTCAGTGTAGGCATAGGGGACCAGATTGGGTGACTAGACGTCAAGTGTTGGACAGGGTGGGCGAAGATATCCGCGTATATTGGCAGGTCCAGTCGAGCATAGACATGGGAAATGAACTTAGATGATGCTGCATCCCGATGAATATCTGGCGGGGCGATGTTGCTAAGAACTGGCAGCCATGGAACCGGGGTGGAACGGATGGTTCCAGAAATTATCCTCATGGAGGAATATAATTTGGAATCAACCAAGTGGACATGGGGCCTACAGAACCATACTGGGGCACAGTATTCTGCAGTGGAATAGCATAATGCCAGAGATGATGATCGTAGTGTGGAAGCACTCTTGCCCATGAGGAGCTGGCCAGTCTTGCAATGATGTTATTCCTCGCACCCACCTTTGCTGCAGTTTTTATGAGATGTTTGTGAAATGACAGAGTGTGATCGAGAGTAACGCCAAGATAGACTGGCTGGGCTTCATGCCGGATTCTCATACCACCAAGATGCACATTAAGCTCACGCGAGGCCGAGGCATGGTGTAAAAGGAAAACAGATGATACCGTTTTTTGCAGTGCTAGGGATTAGTCGCCATTTTTTACAGTAATCAGATATCAGAGACATGTCTTTCGTGAGTGTTTCCTCGAGGATGTTGAACTTGGATGCCTGAGTTGCACAACAGATGTCGTCGGCGTAGATGAACTTCCTTGAAGAAGTTTCTAGGAGGTCATTGATGTAAATATTAAATAGCGTAGGAGCCAGAACAGAGCCCTGGGGGGAGGCCACTTGAGACAGGTCTCCATCTGCTAGACTTGTCACCCAGATGCACCCGGAATCTTCTGTTTTGGAGAAGAAACGATATAGTGTTGGCCACCCATGGAGGCAGGCATCTTGAGATCTTGACTAGGAGACCACGGTGCCAGACCATTTGTTGAAGATCAGCTGAAAACGGTGAAGTCACCATTTTTATCAGCTGAGTAGTATTCCATTGTGTATATATACCACAACTTGCTCAGCCACTCATCTGTTGTTGGACATCTGGGTTGTTTCCAGGTTTTGGCTATTACAAATTGTGCTGCCAAGAACATATGTGTACACAGATCTTTTTGGATGGATGTGTTCGGTTCCTTAGGATATATCCCCAGGAGAGGAATTGCAGGATCATAGGGTAGGTCTATTACTAGCCGTCTGAGAGTTCTCCAGACTGTTCTCCACAGAGGTTGGACCAATTTGCATTCCCACCAGCAGTGTAGGAGGGTTCCTTTGACCCCACACCCTCTCCAGCATTTGGTGCTGTTACCTTTTCTGATGTATGACATTCTCACAGGAGTGAGTGGTATCTTGTTGTTGTCTTTATTTGCATTTCTCTGACAATCAGAGACTTGGAGCATTTTTTCATATGTTTCTCAGCCTTTTGGATCTCTTCTGTGGTGGATATTCTGTCCATGTCCTCCCCCCATTTTTGGATGGGGTTATTTGTTGTCTTGTTGTTGAGTTTGGCAAGCTCTTTATATATGTTTGTTATTAAACTCTTATCTGATGTATGGCATGTAAAGATCTTCTCCCATTCTGTGAGGGGTCTCTTGGTTTGGGTAGTGGTTTCTTTTGCTGTGAAGAAGCTTTTTAATTTGATGTAGTCCCATAGGTTTATACTTGCCTTAGTCTTCTTTGTAATTGGATTCGTTTCACTGAAGATGTCTTTGAAATTTATGCAGAAAAGAGTTCTGCCAATATTTTCCTCTAAGTATTTGATAGTTTGTGGTCTAACATCCAAGTCCTTGATCCACTTGGAATTTACTTTTGTATTCGGTGAAATACAGTGATTCAGTTTCATTCTTCTGCATGTTTCAACCCATTGTTTCCAACACCATTTGTTGAAGAGACTCTGCTTTCCCCATGTAATAGTCTGGGCCCCTTTGTCAAAAATTACATGTCCATAGGTGTGGGGCCTCATTTCTGGGCTCTCAGTTCTATTCCACTGGTCAGTGTGTCTATTCATGTTCCAGTACCAAGCAGTTTTGATGACAATGGCCCTATAATACACTTTGAGATCTGGGAGTGTGATGTCTCCAGTTCTGTTCTTTTTTCTCATTTTTTTGGCAATTCTAGGTCTTTTCTGGTTCCAGGTAAACATTTGTAGCATTTGTTCTATTTTCCTAAAAAATGTCCTTGGGATGTTGATGGGGATAGCATTAAATTTGTATATGGCTCTGGGTAGTATATTCATTTTGATGATGTTAATTTTACTGACCCATGAACATGGAATATCTTTCCTATCCTTTGTGTCTTTTTCAGTTTCCTTGAGCAGTGACTCATAATTTTCAGTATACAAGTCTTTGACTTCTTTGACTCCTAGATATTTTATTGTTTTAGCTGCTATAGTAAAAGGAATTGATTTCTGGATTTCAATTTCTTCTAGCTTAGTGTTTGCATAGAGGAATGCCACTGACTTTTGAATGTTAATTTTGTAGCCTGACACCTTACTGTATTGTCTGATGATTTCCAAAAGCTTCTTGCTGGATTCCTTAGGTTTTTCTGTGTATACTATCATGTCATCTGCAAATAGGGAGAGTTTGACTTCTTCTGTTCCAATCTGTATGCCTTTAATTCCTTGCTCCTGCCTGATTGCTATGGCAAGAACTTCCAACACTATGTTGAATAGTATTGGTGATAGTGGGCAGCCCTGTCTAGTACTTGATCTGAGTGGAAATACTTCCAGTTTTTCACCATTGAGTATGATGTTGGCTGTAGGTTTGCTATATATAGACTCCACTATCTTCAGGAATTTTCCATCTATTCCCATTTTTTGTAGTGTTTTGATCATAAAGGGACGTTGTATTTTCTGCTGGCTTTCTCTGTGTCTATTGATATGACCGTGTGGTTTTTGGTCTTGCTTTTGTTGATGTGGTGGATCACATTGATTGATTTATGTATATTAAACCAAACTTGCATGCCTGGGATAAACCCCACTTGGTCATGATGAACAATCTTTTTAATATACCTCTGTATCCAGTTGGCTAGAATTTTATTCAGTATTTTAGCATCTATATTCATCAGAGATACAGAGTCTGTAGTTTTCTTTTTTTGGTTGTGTTCCTATCTGCTTTTGGTATCAGAGTGATGTTGGCTTTATAGACCCAGTGTCTTCAATCTTCTGGAAGACTTTTAAAAGTAGAGGTATTAGTTCTTCTTTGAAGGTTTGTAGAATTCATTTGTAAAACCATCTGGTCCAGGATTTTTATTTTTGGGGAGATTTTTGATAACTGTTTCAATTTCATTAGCTGTGATGGGCCTGTTCATGTTTTCCACTTCCTCCTTACTTAGTTTTGGAAGTTGGTAGGTATCTAGGAAATCGTCCATTTCTTCCAGGTTCTCTAGCTTGGTGGCATATAGTTGTTCATAGAAGCCTCGCATGATATGTTGAATTTCTGCAGTGTCTGTTGTGATATCTCCTCTTTCATTTACTATCCGATTTATTTGGGTCTTCTCCCTTTTTTGTTTTGTGAGTCTGGCTAAAGGTTTGTTGATTTTGTTCACTCTTTTGCAGAACCAACATTTACTTTTGTTGATCTTTTGTATGGTTTTCTTATTCTCAATGTTATTTATTTCTGCCCTAATTTTAGTGATTTCTGTCTTTCTGGTTGCTTTAGGGTTCCAGGACGGGGAAATATAGGCTCTATAGTGGAAATGTGAGGTTCCTGATGTGTTAGGGCTCAAGAAGACAATGGATAGTTATTGTTATCATGACATTATTTGGTAATTGGGTTTACTTTGAAAAGTCCTTTTGTTAGGATTTGCTTTACAATACCCAGCATCTTGTATATAGCTGTGCCACTGGTTGCTTCTGTTCTCCCTGGTCTAGGCTTTTGAGAGAGTCAACATATCAAAGACTCAGCCTATTGATTAAAAAGACTCAGTCTATGTTTTAAAAAGTTCAAGACATACAATAATTTTTCTCCTCATATTAATTAAATAGTGATTTATATGACTTCAAATTAATAGGAGTGTACCTAGACATCATTCCCACCACCGAAAGACTGTGTCACCTCCGACCCACCCATCCCCGCCCCCCTCGCCACTCAGGAAGCTGCATGTGCACCCTCCCCCTCACCACAGGATTTTATTTTGGTGCCCTACGCTAAGGAAAGTTTTTCTGACTCTTCTATCCTATGCAGCTTCACCTGATCCTCCATATTTGTTTATTGGGATGTCCTTTCTTTTCTTCTTCAGTGTTGGGGAATGAACCCAGGACCTTACACACTTGTAATATCCATAACTTGTTTCCTCAGCCCATTTTATTTTATTTTTTTATTATCTTTATTTATTGGCTAGGGGCATCCAGCAATCAAGAGGGACAGGGGTGATAGAGAGCGAAAGAGACAGAGAGATACCTGCAACCCTGATTCACCACTCCTGAAGCTTTTTCCCCCTGACTGGGGGCTCGAACCTGGGTCTTTGCACATTTTAACATGTGCTCTCAACCAGTTGCACCACAAGCTGGCCACTCCTCAGCTCATTTTTTAATGGTCTTTTTAAAATTAAAATTGCCTCAGAGAGGGCACCAAAAATTAATTTAAATTGATTTTATTTAAATTTATTTTTATTTAACTTATTTTAAATTAATTAATTTAAATAAAATTCATTACATTTAATTAAAATTTATTTACATTTTAATGGAGAGGAAGAGCAATGTGAGAGGGAGAGAGTCTAAAGCACTCCCCTGCTATTCATTGATTTGCCTTGCTGCTGTTCCATGTGGGACACTCTTTTCATAATTTCTAGAGATTTTCTTATCATCTTAGAGATATTTATTTGTTTATTATGAGAGACAAGGAGAGAGAGACTAGGGCACTTCTCAGCTCTTCAAAAGGTGATGCTGGGAACTGAACTTGCTGCCTCTATGGCCTCTGGCACACAAGTGAGTGTTCTATCAAACTAAATTATTTATCTTCATGGCTCTGAGAGATTTTCTCCTTTATCTCTAATTTTATTTTTTGCTTTTAAAGTTTGACAGTAACATTCCAATCAGTTCAGTTAATAAACAGGCAAGAGAACATGCCTTATAATGTGCCAGTCCTTGGGTTTGATCCCTGGCACCACACAAGAGCAATAGGGTCTGCACCTAGGAAACTTCAAGGATGGTGAAGGGGTGCTTTGATCTATAACCCTCTCTTCTCACCTAAAAATATAGACTAAAAATTGAACCACAAGATAGCTCAGTGATAGTATACATGCATGAAGCCCTAAATTCATTCCTTGGCACTACATTAATAAACAAATAACGGCCAGGTAATGACCATAATTTACTGCAAAATACTTCAGTAATTATCACCAGAGATAAAAAGAAATGAGAGGGCATAATTCTAGGAATTGCCTTCTGATATATGTAATTAATGTGTTTGAGCATAAGAAAGGACCAGTGACTACAGAAGAATTAATCTAATTTCTTCTTTGATTATTGAGAAAATTGAATTCTAGAAGTATGGGTTTCCCACTCAGGTTATTCCACATAATTTCTCAGTGCTGGTTTACTTTTCTGGTCTATCATCTCCTCAAAAGTAGGGCATGATTTCCTTATGCCTGTTGCTGTCTCTATTTTCATATACTGCCAAGAGCAGAGTGGGCCCACACTAAATGTATCTATTTTTATTTTCTATTTTATTTTGTTGCCATTGGAGCTTCACTGCTCCGGACCAGCTTTTTCAAATAGAGTGACAGAGTCAAAAAGGAAGACACTGCAGCACTGAGACTTCCTTCAAAATGGTGGGGGCTGGGCTTGAATATGGGTCTGGAGCATGGCAAAACAGATGCAGGTGTACTGTCCAGGTGCACTATTTTGCCTGCCCATATTGAATGCATCTTTACCCCAGTTTCATCCATATACAATATTACATGAGGGTAGGGCAGATAGCATAGTGGTTATGCAAAAGACTTTCTTGCCTGAGGCTCTGAAGTCATAGGCTCAGTTCCCCATACCATCATAAACTGGAGTTGTACAGTATTCTTGTTAAAAAAAAAAGAAATTTATTCATATGACATGATGTCATGATGTATTTATTCAACAAGTGTTTGCTTTTTAAAAGTATTTTTTTTATTTATTCACGAAGCAGATAGGCAGAGAAAAAGAACCAGACATCATTCTGGTACATGTGCTGCCAGGGATTAAACGCAGGACTTCATACTTGATGAAGTCACTTTCACTCACTTTCTGTCATGCCACATTCCAGACACCAAGTTCCAGAAGCTACCATGATTCCACCCTGACTTCTCTGGGCAGATGACCTCACCGGTGTGTCCTGGAAACTCACCTCTCCAGAGGTCTAGCCCACTAGGGAAAGATAAAAATAGGCTGGGGGTATGGATCAACCTGCCAAAGTCCATATCCAGCAGAGAAGCAATTACAGAAGACAGAACTCCTACCTTCTGCACTCTGAAAACAACTTTGATCCATACTTCCAGTGGGGGAGCAGTGAGAGGAGGAAGAGGGTAAGTGGGCTCTGAACTCCAGCTCCATCAGGACCTGGAGAGAGAGGAGGAAAAAGGGACGGACATTTGGATGTAGTACTAGGGTCATGAGTGGCTTGGAGGAAAAGTGAGGACTGGACCTGGAAGAAAAAGGGGACAATTTTGTACAAATGTAGACAGATAGTTGTAGAAATGATAATTAAGGTGGTCGGGCGGTAGAGCAACAGGTTAAGTGCACATAGTGCTAGGACCGGAGTAAGGATCCCGGTTCAAGCCCCCAGCTCCCCACCTGCAGGGGTCACTTTGTAAGCAGTGAAGTGGGCCTACAGGTGTCAAAAAAATTTAGAAATGATAGTTAACTCATGTCTGCAACCTTAGGAGAAATGTGGTGACTTGCAATGGAGGAATCGGGGATTCAGAACACTGGTGGTGGGAACAGTGTGGACTTATACCCCTGTTGACATGCAATTTTGTAAATCAATATTAAATCACTAATAAAATTTTAAAAATAAGCTATTCAGTAGTGAGACCTGATATTTAGGTTGTTCCAAAAAAAATAGTTGATATCTATCGCCTTCCACCTGCTTAGTTACTTCTTTTAATTTTTAGTTGTTATTAATAGTTTGTCACAAGACTGTGAGAATAGACTGTATAGTTCCACACCACACCCACCAGCAGACTTCTGTAGCCCCACCCTCCCATCTCCCAAAGATAACTACCATAGTTCTTTCATAAGTCTTACAAACAGTTTGCTTGTATCTGTTTTGTTTGGATTTTTTTATTTTTGGCAAGTTCATGTAAATCAAATCTCTAGATTTCACATATGACTGAAACCATCTGGTAGTTGTCTTTCTTCTCTTATTTCACTAAGCATAATCACTTCCAGTTCCATCCATTTTGTCCCAAAGACCACAATATCATCTTTTTTGACTGCAGAGTAGTATTCCATGGAATATATATCCCATAACGTGTTTAGCCAGTCATCTGATGATGGGTATCTAGGCTGCTTCCATTCTTCGTCTATTATGAATCATGCAGCTATGAACATAGGGGTGCATATGTCCCTTTGAATTAGTGCTTTTTGGGATGCATTGGATCGACCTTCCCGTGGTGCATCTCGTGAGTACCCATTCATTGGGGAAACTGACGATCCTTCCTAGCCGACTGAATCCACATGGATCCCAGTCACTTTCAAAGCCAGCAACAAGCAGCTCCTGCCAGCTTTCAAGCTGTTGGTCCTGCTCTTCGAGTCCTCCAACTTAATGTTGAGGGGCTGTCCTTTGCCAAACGCGTTCTTCTAGTGCTTTAGTGTCCACTGGATAAATGCCCAAGAGTAGTATTACTAAATCATAAGATAATTCCATTTTTATTTGTTTAAGGACTGTTATACAGTCTTCCAGTATTTCTGAAGGTTCATGCTTATTTGAGTCTGATACAGTTACAAATAGTATTTAATTTTTTTCTTAAAGTATTCAGTCATTGCTTCAAAGGAGCAGATAATTAGCTAATGTAAGACTAATACTCATTTTAAAGTATAATTTACATTTCATTCCACATGCAATTGCTTCATCTTCCCCCTACTCCCCTTCCTCTCCTCTCCTCCCCTCTTCCTACTTTTGTATTTTTTTTCTCCTTCCTTTGAAGAACATCAACTTGTTTTCTGTCATGTTTCTTTCTTTTTTTTTTTTTTTTTGAAGCTTCCATAGCAGGATTTCAGGCATTTTTATTGATGGCAGGTTGTTTTGGGCAGTGGAGCCTGCCTTTAAAAATCTTTGAACAACTTCATAAAGCCAACTTCTACCTAAATCCCGACCATGCCAACAATAGTTGGCCCTCTCATTTCTGCTTTCACAAGGTTTGAAAACCACCTGCACATGGGGTTTATCTGATCTGGTGAGTCTGAAGGCCCTGGGTTCTCATGGCTAAACAGTACAGCTTGACCAACTGGCTCACTGAAGGAGTTTCTGTAGCAGGTAATAACAACAGGTCAGTTCATTGCATTACAGAAGAAATGTATTCCTTTGTGCTCTCCATAGAGTATAAATAGGACAAATAGTTTCTTAATATTGTTAAACAGATGCAATACAAACAATCAAAGTCTGGTTATGTAGGAAATATTATAAAACCATACTGTGCTCATTAATGGCTTTCCCTCTATAAAGACCTAAACTATTCCTACTCCCCCAACTCTGGGGTTCATGGTGAACCCTTTCAAGTGTCTGTGCTGGCTTCTTGGCTCACTCCTGACAATGCAGTTTTGAATAGCAACAGTTGTTTTATATATTACTCTATTAGATAAGAACGTTTCAATAAACAGTATTAAAAACTTGAGCTGAGTTGTTACTCATTGTCTAGACAATTGGCCTGGACCTTATTTATAAGGCTTGTTTCTCTTTTCTGTTCCTTTTCCCAGCTAGCAACTCAAGGATGGAATAACTGAGCTTTAAAATCCTGCCAGATTTCCTAGGGGAACTATTATAGGTAAACAATGGAGGGTCTTAGGGAAGTATTCCAACTTCATGCAAAACTCTAATGAGCAAATGCCTTATTGTATTAGGCAATTCTGTTATTTTCTGTATTCATAAGTTCTAACATACTAAATGGCAGTGGTTACTCTATGACTTTAGCATCTGACTTCTGGGACTTAGACATGAAATCACAGCACAATTACGACATTTGGCAACAGAGTAGTGTTAGATGTCTCTAAATTTTCTTAACCATTTGAAAAGTATCCTCAATACATTATTTGGTGTTAGTTCAACAGTCATTTTGTACAGAGAATCCTAAGCTCGATAAATGTCTTCCTTCACAAGGTATGATATAATTAAAGGATCTACTCTTTGCTTAATAAGAAAATTACACAGGAACTTTTATCAAATAGCAACTACTACAAAATAATGATAGTGGAAAAAAAAATGACTTCACACAAATACACTAAAAGATTTGACAATTTTATGCAGAAACTGCCAAAGTTTAGTGTTTAATATATTTAATAGCACAAATGACCAAGGCCCAAGATGTGAAGTTTTCATGTTTAAGAAACCAAGGATGAGGAAAAAAAAATCACTCTATAAACTAACTATATAGTATGTGACAGAACAACACCCTTTATAATATAAAACCTGTCTACAGATAGTAGTTAGGTGCAAAAAGCCATTCGGTGTTCTCTTGGCTTGTAGAAATGGTGTTCCAGTTTTCAGTGTAAATTAGCAACCTTCAACTCTTTAGTGTGGCAGATATCTTATTTTCACCTTCTAGCTCCTCCACCCCAGCCTGTGTCATGAGGTCTGCGATGTTTTTCTCCAGGTCATCAATGCGACTGCTCATGTCATCAATTCTCCCTATGATCTGGTCGGACATGGTCTGGAATTTATCTTGCATCTGTTGCAGCAGAGTCTGCACCACTGAGGTGAGGTCCTGCACTTTCTTGGGGTCCATCTTGGCCATCTCCCCGGTTCCCAGCTTGGCGGTGATGTCCTCAACGGTCAACTACACTTCCCTTCTGTCATGTTTCTAATTAAATGAGTTAGGCTTATTATCCATTGTATCCTTCTCTTTATTTCAGATGATAAACTTGTTTTATTTTCAGCAATTTTGCTTTATTTAGTAATTGTGAGACCTACTTTTCTGTCCCCATCATGTTCTTTTTAGATAGATAGGTGGGGGGGGCTGGAGGGAGAGACCACAGCACTGAAGCTCCCTTTAATGCAGTGGGGGCTGGGCTCAAACACATGGCAGAGCATACTAAGTGAGCTATTTTACTAAACTGAGACTTGCTTTTTTTTTTTTTTTAACTAGTGCTTTGTTCAATTTTGGATTATGGTTCAGAGCCTCAGGCAAGATAGTCTGTTTGCATAACCACTATGCAGTTTCTAAGGGTGGGAGGTGGGGCAAATTGCATAGTGGTTATGCAAACAGAATTACAGAATGATACAGGATTCTGTGTTCTCCTGAGAAAGCTAACAAGTGTTCCCATTGCAGGTGAAAAGCGGGGGCTTGAACCCAGGTCCATGCTCATATCTTTTTGCGTAGTGTTGTGTGTACTTAACCGGGTGTGCCACCCGGCCAGACCCTGTACTTGTGCTTTTAAACAACTTAGATTATACTTTGATTACTCTTAGGATACAGGGTCATACCAGACCTGAGAGTTTTATAAAAGACTTGGATCTTATCTGGGGCCCTTCATTTAAACATATCCATGCAATGGATGGCTGGGTTAGTGGAAGCCTTAAAAATGATTTTCAGGGAGTCAGGCGGTAGCACCGCCGGTTAAGTGCAAGTGGCTCGAAGTGCGAGGACCGGCATAAGGATCCCGGTTTGAGCCCCAGCTCCCCACCTGCAGGGGAGTCGCTTCACAGGCGGTGAAGCAGGTCTGCAGGTGTCTTATCTTTCTCTCCCCCTCTGTCTTCCCCTCCTCTCTCCATTTCCCTCTGTCCTATCCAACAACGACAACATCAATAAAAAAACAATAACTCCAAAAATAAAAAAATGATTTTCAGAGAATCTGTCATTATTTGGCTAGATTCTCAGAATGCCTCATTGCCAGAGTTATTTTTCTTTTCTAAATTTCTCTGTTGTGCTCAACAATTTGTTTGGCTTTGTATGTTAACTCTCTTTTCAGTCACCAGGTTCCAGATGTCATCAGGATGCCGGCCAGGCTTCCCTGGACTTAAGACCCCACCAATGTGTCCTGGAGCTCCGCTTCCCCAGAGACCCACCCTACTAGGGAAAGAGAGAGACAGACTGGGAGTATGAACTGACCAGTCAACGCCTGTGTTCAGCAGGGAAGCAATTACAGAAGCCAGACCTTCCACCTTCTACAACCCACAGCGACCCTGGGTCCATGCTCCCAGAGGGATAGAGAATGGGAAAGCTATCAGGGAAAGGGGTGGGATATGGAGATTGGGTGGTGGGAATTGTGTGGAGTTGTACCCCTCCTACCCTATGGTTTTGTTAATTAATCCTTTCTTAAAAAAAATATATATATATATATATATATAACAAAAAAATTCTCTGTTGGTAGATTAATGGTTTACAGTCCATAGTAAAACACAACACTTTTTGTATGCATAACATTTTCACATAACAATACAACCCCCACTAGGTCCTCCTCTGCCACCATGTTTTGAGACCTGAAAACCACCCCCAGCAGATATATATATCAATGATCTAATGATTTTGAGGTTCCAGGGCTGACTATAACTATGGGTAGAAAGATGAGGGCCCATATGGAGCTAGAAATAAAATCATCTCCACCTCTCTGATTTTCTCCTTTTTGAAACTTTGCTCTTGATTACTTCAGTTTAGCATATAACCTCAAATGTATGATTATGCTTGAAGGAACTTTGTCACTATAGTCAACTGAAAAGAGAAATCATGTATCAAAGCTTCACTGATGTCCTTGTAATTCACTCAGAAGGTAGGCCAGTAATTAAAGATGAGAATTATAAAATTCAGAAGAGACTTTGTTTTGATATACTTTCGAGGAAAACAGCATGGTTAGCTGACACAAACTGTGATGTCAGCTGCCATCATTGCCAAATCCTTACTCACATCAACTTATTTGTCAACAGGTGGAATTATATACTTAATTTTAAAATTATTTTTATTTATTTATTAGTTAGAGATAGTCAGAAATTGAGAGGGATGGGGGAGATAGAGAGGAAGAGAGACACCTGCAGCACTGCTTCACCACTCACAAAGCTTTGACCCTGCAGGTGGGGACAAGGACTTGAACCTGGGTCCTTGTGCATTATAACAGATGCACTCAACCAGGTGCACCACCCACTCAGCCCTAGCACTATATACTTCTATAGTTAATTCAGGCAGAAAAGCTTGTCTGTGTTTTTCAATTTCTTGGTTATTTATTTTTAAATATTTATTTACTGTACTTCTTGAGCTATAAAAAGAAAGAGGAGGGAAAGTCCAGAGCAGCACTCTGGGATCCAACTCAGGACCTCCTGTTTGCAAGCCCAAAGCTATGGGACAACTTTTTTTTTCTTTCTTATTTTAAAACATGGATGAGTTAGAGAAAACTAAGAAACAGGTAAAAGAGCTCCAAAAGAGATTAAGAGACACTGAAAACAACAACAGAGACATATGGGATGATCTCAAAAGAAGTAACATTCATATAACTGGGCTGCCAGAGGAAGAAAGAGAGGAAGGGGAAGTAAACATTTTAGAGGAAATTATAGAAGAAAAATTCCCAGACCCAAACAACAGAAAGGACATTAAGATTCAAGAGGCCCAGAGAGTACCAAACAGAATCAACCCAGACCTGAAGACACCAAGAAACATCGTAGTTACAAAAAAAAAAAAAAAAAAAAAAAAAAAGAAGTAAGGATAAAGAAAGGATCCTAAGGTTGCAAAAGAAAAACAAAAAGTCACATACAGGGGAAAACCCATAAGACTATCAGCAGACTTCTCCACTCAAACTCTAAAATTCACAAGAGAATGGCAAAATATCTATCAAGCCCTGAATGAAAAAGGGTTTCAACCAAGGGTAATATATCCTGCTAGATTTTCATTCAAACTAGATGGAGGGATCAAAACCTTCTTAGATAGACAACAGTTAAAGGAGGCAACCATCAGCTAGCCTGCCCTGAAAGAGGTTCTAAGAGACCTCTTGGAAACAAGAACATCACTACTATAATACTTGCAATATATCAGAGCAAATAAAAAATTGTTGAATAATGACATTACAATACATTAAATCCATAGTATCAATAAATGTCAATGGCTTAAACTCACCCATCAAAAGGCACAGAGTGGGAGATTGGATCAGAAAACATAGCCCAAACATATGCTGCTTGCAAGAATCTCATCTGACCCAATAAGATAAACAGAGACTTAAAGTGAAAGGATGGAAAACTATCATACAGGCTAATGGACCACAAAAAAAGTCAGGAACAACCATTCTCATCTCTTAAACAATAGATTTTAAATTAAATAAAGTAATAAAAGGTAGGCAAGGCCATTACATAATGATTAGAGGATCAATCAGTCAAGAAGATTTAATGATTATTAACGTCCATGCACCCAATGAGGGACCATCTAAATACATCAAACACCTACTGAGAGAACTACAAAAATACATCAATAATAATACAATAATAGTGGTAGACTTTAACACTGCACTCTCACACTTAGACAGATCAACAAAACAGAGAATAAACAAAGAAACAAGAGAATTAAATGAAGAGAGGGCTAGACTAGACTACCTGGACATTTTCAGAGTTTATCACCCCCAAAAACTGGAATACAAATTCTTTTCAAATCTACACAACACATACTCAAGAATAGACCACATCTTACACCACAAAGACAGCAACAACAAATTCAAGAGCATTGAAATCATCCCAAATATCTTCTCAACCACAATGGAGTAAAGCTAAAATTTAACAACAAATAGAAAATTACTAAAAGACACAGAATTTGGAAACTAAACAACATACCACTTAGGAATCACTGGGTCAGAGAGACATTCAAGGAAGAAATTCCAATGTTCCTGGAAAAAAATGAAAATGAAGACACAAGCTATCAAAATATTTGGGATACAACTAAAGCAGTGTTGAGAGGGAAACTCATAGCCATACAATCACATATGAAAGAACAAGAAAAATCTCAAATAAACAACTTTACTGCACAGCTTAAAGACTTAGAGGAAGACGAACAAAGGAATCCTAAAGCAACCAGAAGGACAGAAATCACTAAAATTAGAGCAGAAATAAACAACATTGAAAATAAGAGAACCATACAAAAGATCAATGAAGCCAAATGTCCGTCTTTGAAAAATTAAACAAGATTGACAAACCCCTAGCCAGACTCACTAAAAAAAAAAGGGAGAAGACTCAAATTAATAGAATTGTAAACGATAGAGGATATATCACAACTGAAACCACAGAAATCCAGAAAATCATGCGAAACGTCTATGAAGAACTATATGCCACCAAGCTAGAAAATCTGGAAGAAATGGAAGAAGTCCTAGAAACATATGCCCTTCCAAAACTGAACCAAGAAGAACTACAATACCTAAATACATCAATCACAGACAAAGAAATCGAAACAGTTATCAAGAGTCTGCCCAACAACCAAAGTCCTGGACCAGATGGTTTCGCAAACAAATTCTACAGAACCTTCAGGAAACATTTAATACCCATACTTCTAAAGCTTTTCCATAAGATCGAAGAAACAGGAACACTCCCTTCCACATTCTATGAAGCCAACATCACCCTGATACCAAAAGCAGATAGGGACACAGCAAAAAAAGGAAAACTACAGACCAATATCTCTGATGAACATAGATGCCAAAATTTTGAACAAGATCTTGTCCAACTGGATACAGCAGTATATCAGAAAGATTGTTCATCATGACCAAGTGGGATTTATCCCAGGAATGCAAGGCTGGTTCAACATATGTAAGTCAATCAATGTCATTCACCACAACAATAAAAGCAAAGCCAAAAACCACATGATTATCTCAAAGGCACAGAAATCCTTTGACAAAATCCAACACCCACTCATGCTCAAAACTACAAAAAATGAGAATAGACTGTAAATTCCTCAAGATAGTGGAATTCATATATAGCAAACCTACAGCCAACATCATACTCAATGGACAGAAGCTGAAAGCATTCCCCCTCAGATCAGGTACTAGACAGGACTGTCCACTATCACCATTACTCTTCAACATAATATTGGAAGTTCTTGCCATAGCAATCAGGCAAGAGAAAGAAATCAAAGGAATACTCGGATTGGAGGGGAAGAAATCAAGCTCTCACTATTTGTAGATGATATGATAGCACACATAGAAAAACCTAAAGGATCCAGCAGAAAACTACTGGAAGTTGTTAGGCAGGATAGCAAGGTGTCAGGCTACAAAGTCAATGTACAAAAATCAATGGCATCTCTTTATGCAACACTAAATCTGAAGAAGACATCCAGAAATCACTCCAATTCACTGTTGCAGCAAAATCAATAAAAAAAACCTAGGAATAAAGCTGACCCAGCTAGCTAAAAATAGAAAGGCCTATGTGGTATGATTTGGTTAGTTACTTTTTGCCTCTGGGAATGTTCAAATACTTTCCCTATAAATGAATGGGAATAAGGTTCTCACTACCTAGTAAGACGACTTTATCTGGTAAACAATGGGGAGACACTAGAGTTTTTTTTTTAGCAGTAATATGTCAAGACTGAATATCTATCATAGATAGCAGAATGATCATGCTAGAACTGAGGAGAAAAGAGCTAGAAAATGGTACAAGAATTAAGAAACTTCTTAGATCAGCAAAATAGCTCACTTTGGAAAATGCAAGACCCAAGTTGGAACTTTGCCACACCACATTAAAGAGTAAATTTTTGATGCTGTGGTCTCTTTCATCATCTGCCTCCACCTCTGTGTCTGTCTCTCTGTAAGAAAAATTAAGAAACGTCTGCAATTGGTAGTTACAGTGTGAGATAATTTTGCATTAGGGAAATGATACAAAGTGGCTTTAGAACTATTTCAGGAGTAAATTAATTGGAGGTGTTAGTAGAAGTTTAGGACAGACAGGACCCTAAAATTCAGTTTCACCAGGATGCAGAACTTTTGTGACCAGAAACATTTTTTTGTCACTGTCACTGAGAGGGAAGAGAATTCTGAGAACACCTGAGGAAGTCAGGTCCTGTTTTCCCTTACCTGAAAGGGAAGAGGAAAAATGAAGAACACTGGAAGTTGTAGTAGGTATAGGCCTGGCTTAGAAAGGAATTGAAGGCAGGGACTTAGAAGTATATAAAATAGGGGTCAGGTGGTGGTCACCTGGTCAAGTACACACACTACAGTGTGCAAGGTCTTGGGTTCAAGTCCCTTGTCCTCACCTGCGGGGGAAAGCTTCACAAGTGGTGAAGTAGAGCTGCAGGTGTTTCTCTGTCTATCTCCCTCCCCACTCAATTTCTCTCTGTCTCTATTCAATAATAAGTAAGTAAAAATAAGAAAGCTCTCTATTAAAAAAAGGGAAAAAATTTAGAAAAAGAAGTGTATAAAATAACTCAACTCCCCCACATTCTGCCTTTTTGCTCACATGATTCTGTGTGTATGTGCTTCAACTCTTACTGAATAAAAAGTTAAAAATCCATGAAAATTATGCTTTTCTCTAATTCTTTGTCAAGTTTAAGTCTCCTAAAAATTGTAGCAGAGAGTTTCCTGTCCTCTTTCCCCCCTCAAAAGAGGCACTTGGAGACATATAGAAAAGGGTCTCCAAAGAGGTTTTGTTGGTGAGAGAAACACAGATTGTGTCATCAGTTTAGGAAAAATCCTGAGTTTTCATACTGTGACTTTCCTCAAGCAACTAGGAAAAGAGCAAAAACCAAACCAAACCAAAACACAAAACTATATAGATGAGAAGGAAAGGAAAATGGACCCTTAACTTTATCCCAACTTAAAGTTAACTCAGGTCCCTTATAGTGAATGACCTAAACCTTCCAGCACAAAAGTTAAGTGCTGAAATGTCCACATAGGCCAAATTAACATTTTTAAATTTCCTTCTTATTTTGGCTCCCTACTCAGTTTCTTTGAATAGCCCCTGCCTGAGGTGTTTTGCATTCAATAACCTGTTGAAGTGGGCAGAGACTTTGCTGGGCTTTGTTGGAAAATAGGTCATTGTTATAATCCAGGAGGTGGCACAGAAGACAAAACTTTGTATCATTTATGCCAGAGTGATGTTCTGACCTTCTTTCTCTCATAAGTAAGCAAGAAAGTAAGAAAATAAATTTACTTTTAATAAGAGATCATTGCAGCTCAGGATGGTGAACATTAAGGGATATATTGTTGTCCTGGGATACATACTTTCTTTTTCTTCCTTTAAAAGTAGAGGTATTAACTGTTTCTTGAATGTTTTGTAGAATTTATTTATAAAGCCATCTGGTTCTGGAATTTTACTGTTGGGAAGATTCTTCATAACTGTTTTGATTTCTTTGTCTGCGATTGGTCCATTTAGGTTTTGTAGTTCTTCTTGGTTCAGTTTTGGAAGGGAATATCTTTCTTGGAATTCTTCCATTTCTTCCAGATTCTCTACCCTGGTGGCATATTGTTGTTCATAGAAGCTTCACATGATTTTTTTTTTTTGGATTGCAGTGGTGTTTGTTGTGATATCTTCCAATATCATTTACAATTCTATTTATTTGAACCTTCCCCTCCCTCTGCTTTTTGTGAGTCTGGCTAAGGGTTTGTCAATTTTGTTTAATTTTTCAAAGAACCAACATTTGGCTTCATTGATCTATTGAATGATTCTCTTATTTTTTTTATGTTGTTTACCTCTGCCCTAATTTTAGTAATTTCAGTTCTTCTGGTTGCTCTCGGGTTCCTTTTTTCCTCTTCTTCTAAGTCTTTAAGGCATGTAATTAGGTTTGCTTGAGCTTTTTCTTGTTCTCTAGTGTGTGCTCATATGGCTATGAGTTTCTAAGTGCTGCTTTCTTATTCCTCTCTCACTCTCTCTCTCTTGATCTCACTCTTTCAGTCTTGCTCTTCCTTTTGTTTTCTGTGGTATGAGGGCCTCAAGTATGTGTGACTCCATGAGTTTCGGGAGGACATTGTCTTTTTTTCTTTTTATTTCCAAGAGGGGGACTGAGAGAAACCACTGTGATGCTCCATCATCTATGCTATTTTCTTTGTGCCATAGTGTTCCCATGTGATGCTGTGGGCTTGAACTTGGGCCTCATTTATACAAAGACCTGCACTTTACTAGGTGAGCTATCTTCCAACCCTAATTTTCAGTCTTTCTAACAGCCTACAGTAATTATTTCTATACTCTTGTTCATTTATGACCCTTACCTCTCCATCCTATTTAATGTGTCAGTTGCTGAAAAGATAACCATGCACCACTGTGCCATTGTGGTTTCTATCCCTAGAGAGACTGTGCAGAACAGAAATATATATATACCTCAATTCTTCCTCCTTTCTCTCTCTTTTTAAGCCAGGGCCTGGTTAATATTTGTTACTATCTGGCTCTAAAAAGTTTTTTTTTTTTTTTTTTTAGTTAGAGAGAGAGAGACCGACCAGAGCACTGCTTAGCACTGGCTTATGGGAGTACTGTGGATTGTACTTGGGACCTCAGAACCTCAGGCACAAAAGTCTTTAACATTATTCTGTTTCCCCAACCCTAACATCTGACTTCTGGTGGTGCTGCGAATTGAATTTGAGACTCCCAAACCTTAGCCACGAAAATTTGTTGCATGAATCATTTTGCTATTTACCTGATTCTTAAAACTTCTCTTTTCCAAACGACTTTCTTGATCATAAATAGTATTTTATTCCACTACAAAATCTGTGATCTTTTTGTCAGTATGCTATATACATTTCATTAAAATATTTATTTAGTTAGTTCATGAGAAAGCACATCTCTAGCATATACCTTGTCAAGGATAAAATCTGGAGCTTTGTGAATCCATATCCTGTGCTTGACCACAGACCCATCTTACCAGCTACAATTGTCAGCATGTTGTAGAGGTTGTGTTTATAGTTGTCCTATAAGTACCCTATTTTCATTATTTGATTATGAGCCTTATTTTAGTGTCTTTTTTGTTCACTATTTTTTTAGAGCTAAATAGTGTTAAAGGTAAACAAAACTGTGCACTAACATTGTAACAAAATATCTAAATCAGGGGGCCAGGTGGTGGCTTACCGGGTTGAGTGCATACATTACAGTGCACAAGGCCCCAGGATGAAGCCTCTGGTCCCCACCTGCAGAGGTGAGGGAAGCGTCATAAGTGGTGAAGCAGGGCTGTAGGTGTCTCTCTGTCTCTCTTCCTCTATCTCCCTCACGCTCTCAATTCTCTTTATCTTTATCAAATAAAAAAAAAGAAAGATCTTAATCAGTAATATACTATTGTAACAGAAATAAATCCAGTGTAAAGTGAGATAATTTTACTTGTACAAAGGTGACTTATTTTCTTTTTCTTTTTGGCAAAGGGAGAATAAGTATATGGAAGATGAGTAAGAGTTCTGTTGATTTGGGAGGTGTAACATTACAAAAAGGTATTGGTCCATATGAAGCCGTTCTGGGTTTCCTAACTGGCACTTACCAAAGTAAGAGTCCCACCCATCCATAGAAACTGGAACACAGTGGTCTGGGAGGTGGCAAAATGATAAAGCTTGGACTCTCAAGAATGAGGTCCTGAGTTAGATCCCCGGCAGCACATGTGCCAGAGTGATGTCTAGTTCTTTCTCTCTCCTCCTATCTTTCTCATAAATAAATAAAATCTTAAAAAAGAAAAAAAGAAAGAAACTGGACCACAGTAACATTGTCCATAGCTGCTGACTAGAACAAACAAGAAATCATTCTGGCAAACATTAGTTTTCTCAAGCAGGCTTATGAAGGCTTAGCCAAAACGTGGTCTGTGGATTGCTAGACACTATGTTTGCTCCAGTCTTTATAGGCCAAGGTTGGTGGTGAGAATGGTGTTAACATACACTCTTATTAACTTATAGTCTCACAGATAACTATTTAATTAATATGAGTGGGAGAAATGGGTTGAACGACTTAAACTTTTTGATGCATTGACCATATACTGAGTATATGTTCTTCAATCTAAGCACTTAAAACTTCAAATTGGAAATCAGATTGAATTTTAACAGTGGGCTCAAATTGTTAATATATATATATATTTTTAATATTTATTTTATTTATTTATTCCCTTTTGTTGCCCTTGTTGTTTTATTGTTGTAGTTATTATTGTTGTTGTCGTTGTTGGATAGGAAAGAGAGAAATGGAGAGAGGAGGGGAAGACAGAGAGGAGGAGAGAAAGATAGACACCTGCAGACCTGCTTCACCGCCTGTGAAGTGACTCCCCTGCAGGTGGGGAGCCGGGGTTCGAACCGGGATCCTTATGCCGGTCCTTGTGCTTTGCGCCACCTGCGCTTAACCCGCTGTGCTACAGCCCGACTCACTGTTAATATATTTCTAATAATGACTTGTTCTTTGACATATTGACTCTCCTAAAAGCTTAGACCAGAGAGAAGAGAAACAACCGGTGGTGTTACTTTATAAGATACATATACATACACATATACGAATGATACAGCTATATATAAATAATGTCAAAAGACATAAATTATGGTGAGGTCGTGTATGATACAGCAAATCCTAACAATGGGATTTTCAAAGTTAGACCAATTGCAAAATAATTTGGTTATAGCAATAACCATATATTGCCTTCTTAAACCCTAAGACAGCAGGAACCTTCCCCTTTCTCTATAAAGCCCATACATCTCCCAGTCCTGGAACCTCTAATGCAGGGCTCACTTTCCTGCATGCTTCTCTCAATTCATACCAACTGATACCGCATCTGCTGATCCTAACCTAATCAAAGCAAGCAGTACCACCTCAGCATGCTTCACTTTGGACTGTGTCCAGAGATATCAGGCATGAAATGTCAACTCTTCAGCTTCAGTACTCTGCCACCAGGTTCCAGATACTACCATGATGCCAACCGTCTTTCTTGGCCAGAAGACCCCCACCACCAGAGCCCCGCCCCACTAGGAAAATAGAGAGACAGGCTGGGAGTATAGATCGACCTGCCAACACCCATGTTCAGTAGGGAAGCAATTACAGAAGCTAGACCTTCCACCTTATGCACCCCACAATGATTCTGGGGTCCATACAACTAAAGGGAAAAATAGGAAAGGCATCAAGGGAGAGGATTGGATATGGAGCTCTGGGGGTGGGCACTGTGTGGAAATGTACCCCTCTTATTCTATAGTCTTGTCAATATTTCCATCTTATAAATAAAAATTAAGAAAAGGGGGGATGGGAAGAAACATTTCAAGGGATTGCTTGAAATCCCTAAGTCATCTGCTAATCATGTTCCCAGGAAATATGAAGGAAGCTTGTCTCTTAAGACATAATGGGGAACCCAATGGTGGTGCACCTAGTTAAGTGCACATACTACAGTGTGCAAGGACTTGGGCTCAAACTACTGGTCCTCTCCTGCAGGAGGAGGCCTTTTGAGAATAGTGAAGCAGTTCTGCAGACATCTCTCTCTCTCTCTCTCTTTCCTTACCCTCTCAATTTCTTTCTATCTCTATCCAATAAATAAATAAATAAATAACATTTAAAAAACATTGTAATGTACATTGTGTGTGAAAGGAGTATCAGTATCTGAACAACCTTGTGTGGCTGTTCCCTCATGATGGAAAAGAAGATAGGGGACATTGCAATGAGGTTTCCAGGGAGAGAAACTTGAGGTGGCATGTTTAGTTGTACATTTTGCTGTAAGCAGACATAGCTTAATATGTAGACTAATGCTAATTTTCAGGTAAAAAAACCTCTGGTCAGGGAAAGAAAGCCCTTTTAAGATTAGGGTAGAGAAATCTGAAAGAGATGTAGACTGAAGGGCTCAAGTCTTGAAAATACTTCAGCTTGTGTGAATGTCACCAAAGGTCATGCATTCTAGAGGAATTCTCAATAATCTGGTAGACACAGAATTTTTGATGTGCACATCAAATAGTCAGTCTTTCCAGTTATTCCTTTGCTTGCTCAACAGGCTAAAGTACGAGAGAACTTTCCCTTATCCAGGTGATTTGTCTATCGCTAAAGCTTGAAAACAGCCTATTGATAACAGAGAACAAGGATAATTTCCTAACAGGGTATGTTCCCCTTATATAGTTCAGCAAGGTTGAGACACTTTTCTATCACGGGGGGGGGGGCAATTTGTTTTTAATAAACACATACACCTTCAAGTATTCTTGTTCTGCTTCTCATCCTCCTCCTTCTTATTCTTCTTTCTTGTCCAAATTTATTTTACTTAATGACAAGAGAGAGAGAGAGAGACCAGAGCACTGCTCAGCTCTGACTTATGGTGAATCTAGGACCTGAGAACCTCATGCATGAAAGTCTTTTCGCATAACTATTATGCTGTCTCCCCAGCCCATAACATTTCTTCCAGTATTTATTGATTTAAAGATCTTATTTCTTATGATACAATGCACAAGGACTCAGGTTTGAGCCCCCGATCCTCACCTGAAGGCGGAAAGCTTTGCATTTGTCTGTCTCTCCTCCTCTTTACCTTACCCTTCCCTCTTGATTTCTGACTATCTCTATGAAATAAATAAAGATAATTAAAAAATAATTTAATTTTTTCTTATTTATTTATTTATTTATTTATTTATTTATTTATTTATTTTTGCTTCCAGGGGCTCACTGGGGCTCGGTGCCTGAACTAAGAATTCACTATTCCTGGAGGCCATTTTTTCCCATTTTGTCACCCCTGTTGTTATAGCTATTGTTGGATAGGACAGAGAGAAATTGAGAGAGCAGGGGAAGACAGGAGGAGAGAAAGACACCTGCAAGCCTGTTTCACTGCGAAGTGACTCGCCTGCAGATGGGGAGCAGGGGGCTCAAATCAGGATCCTTATGCTGGTCCTTGCGCTTTGTGCCATGTGCTCTTAACCCGCTGCACTACGTCCAGCGCCCTAAAAAGTTCTTATTTCTTATTACAGACCCTGACCAATTACATTTTATGGCATAGATATGCAACAAAGAACTCATGTTTTCAGGGTTTATTGGTCTTACTCCATGCTCTATCACCCACAAAGCGGCTAGCTTGAAAGAATGATGGGAAAGGTTTATTTTAAGATGAAGTGCTATTCCAGAGAATCCAGCATATACCTTAATACAGGGGATACCAGATGGTGTCATCTGACTTATAATGAAGACCCAGAGGTCCAAAATGCAAAGGTTAGAGGAAGAAATGGCCCGTCTCATTTCTTACAACTCACTCTCAAGAGTTTTCTCATTCTGTCCATTGTATTCAATGGATTTGGTAACCAAGGTAATCAAAGGAGCAATGTCTTACCAGGTAACCAAACCAGACAGTCTTGTTAAGTTGAAATTCGATACTTCCTCTCTGGCCATTTTGGCTTTACCTGCCTCACCTCACCTCATTTTTGCATAAGTACTGCACTGAATGAAACACAGACAACACCCAAGTACTGTTGAGGGAAGTGAGAGGGGATAGGGCAAAGTTTCTCTCTAAGCTCTGATGGAAGGGTTCTAGACTGGCTTCTATCTACATGGAAGAATCACAAGAAAGACTGTCATGTTTTAGGAATATGAGCATATTGAAAGAACGTAGGGATAGAAAAGGAGAAGAAAGTACATGCCATCAAGGTATGCAGACTAGAGATAAAGTTGGCCTTTTTTTCCTACTGTGTAACAGCAACACTGAACCCCAGAGATAACGCTTGTACTAAAATAAAGGGATATATAAAATATTTGTAATAAGTATTGTATTTGCTGAGAATTATGAATTAGGCTTAGCTTCAATTTCTAATAACCAAAAGGAAAAGTGGCTTAAAATGATACTTTATTGCTTTCTGGGTGTAGAGTTACCCAGGGCCTCTGCTAGGTGACACACTCAGAAAGTCAGCTTGCTTGTGGCTTATCATCCTTTCATTTCTGAAGGCTCAATTTTTAGTTAGTCTTAAAACAAAGCAAAACAAAAAAAAGTCACTTTCTGAGCAGTAGGCTGGAGGAGAAGAAGGAACAAGATGTATACCCTAAGGAGATCTCCTAGAAACTGCCACTGTTTCTATCCTTTCTAAAGATAAGAAGATAAATGGGGGGGGGGGAGGGGTAGGTAGGGGCACACTGAGGTCCCTTTTTCTACCTGCAGGAGGGAAACTTCAGGAGTGGTGAAGCAGTACTGTAGGTCTCTCTCTCCCTTTGTCTCTGATTCTCTCTCCCCCTTCTCAATTTCTTTCTGTCATATCAAGGAAAAAAGTTTCAACAACAACAAAAGAAAATAAAAGAGGATCTGGCAAGATAGTTTACCTGGATAGTGTTTTGTTATGTGACTCAAGTTTAAATCTGGCCCCCACTGTACTGAAAGAAGTTTCAGTGCTGTGGTCTCTCTCTCTGTCTGTCTGTCTCTCTCTCGCACTCTCTCGCTCTCTCTTTCTATCCAAAACAGTTGGCCTATAGCCATAAAGTCCCAGAGATGACAGAAGCAAACTAATAAATAATAGATAAATAAAACAAAACTGTTGTTCAGTAATGTATATACATAGAACACTGTATATATGTTATGGGTCTACTTAAAGAGTCCTGGAGGCTCCTGCACCCAGGAAGAAGGGCCAGAAGTGCCAGTGTGCTGGTCACCATCACCTGCAGCAGCATCTTCCTCTTTACCTAACTGCTAAGGCCATAAAATGCAAGTGAATGCAGATGTGATCACCTGAAGTAAATCCCCTCAGGGTCCTGTGCATCTCTGGAATCCACTAAAAAAGTTAGAAAAGACCTTGGAAACTAAGGCCTTGGCTGTTTTCTCTCTTTGGTATATCCTCGTCTAAAGTGTTTATTTTCCTCTTTCTATCCTTGTTTTGTCTCCATAAATGCTAACCTCCCTGAAACACATCTCTCCTCTGATTCTTCCGTGTAGATGTCAGTCTGGAACCTTACCAGGGGAGCTGAGAGGGGATTTCTGTGTCCTTTGCCTTATTCCCTCATACTCCCTGCTACATATATACTATACTAATCTATATGCTTAAAGTGTGAATTTCATGTGCTTATTTTTTTACTATAATTTCTCAAAAAGTCAATATAGCCTCTATTGTGACCTACTCACAGGAGTAATATTTCTTCTTATCCACAGTTAAGCCCACATTCTAAGGAGTAGGACCTACACACAGATGAATACTATTTGTCATTAAATTCAAGACTGCTTAGCACACATAATAAAACTAAAACAAACCACTTCTCCCCACAGCTTAGCTCTGGTTAATGAAGTACCCAGAATTGCACTTAGAACCTTGATACCTCAACATGATACTCTTTTTTGCACGACCTTTGTGCCATTTCTTCAACTTTAAGCAAACTACTTCTTCAGAGACATTCATATTTTTAAAAATTTTTATTTATAAAAAGGAAACATTGATAAAACCATAGGATAAGAGGGGCACAACTTAGCATAATTCCCACCAACAGACCTTTGTATCTCATCCCCTTCCCTGCTAACTTTCCTAATCTTTAACCCTCTGGGAATATGGACCCAAGGTCATTGTGGTCCCCACAGCCTCTCCAGAATTTGTTGCTGCTGTCCTTTTTGATGTATGCCATTCTCACAGGGGTGAGGTGGTATCTCAATGTTGTCTTTATTTGCATTTCTCAGCGACCTGGAGAAGTTTTTCATGTGTTTGTTAGCCTTTTGGATCTCCTCTGAAGTGAATGTTCTGTTCATATCCTCTGACCATTTTTGGATGGGGTTATTTGCTTTTTTGGTGCTAAGTTTGCTGAGCTCTTAGTATATTTTGGTGATTAGTCTCTTGTCTGATGTATGGCATGTGAAGATCTTCTCCCATTCTGTTAGGGGTCTCTTTGTTTGTTTAATAGTTTCTTTGAATGTGTAGAAGCTTTTTAATTTGATGTAGTCCCATTGGTTTGTTTCTGCTTTAGTTTTCCTTGCAATTGGGTTTATTTCATCAAAGATGTCCTTGAGGTTTAGGTGGGATAGTGTTCCTATAATGTTTTATAATGTTTTCCTCTAGGTATTTGATAGTTTCTGGTCTAATATAACAAGCCTACAGCCAAAATAATACTCAATGGACAGAAGCTGAAAGCATTCCCCCTCAAATCGGGGACTAGACAGGGCTGTCCATTATCATCATTACTCTTCGATGTAGAATTGGAAGTTCTTGCCATATCAATCAGGCAAGAGAAATACATCAAAGGAATACAGATTGGAAGGGAAGAAGTCAAGCTCTCACTATTTGCAGATGATATAATAGTATACGTAGAAAAACCTAAAGAATCCAGCAGAAAACTACTGGAAGTTAGTAGACAATATAGAAAGGTGTCAGGCTACAAAATCAATGTACAAAAATCAGTGGCATTTCTTTATGCAAACACTAAATCTGAAGAAGATATCCAGAAATCACTCCCATTTACTGTTCCAGCAAAATCAATAATATACCTAGGATTAAAGCTGACCAAAGAATTGGAAGACTTGTATACTGAAAACTATGAGTCACTATTCAAGAAAATAGAAACTGATACCAAAAAATGGAAAGACATCCCATGCTTAGGGGTTGGAAGAATTAATGTCATCAGAATGAATATTCTTCCCAGAGTCATATACAAATTTAACACAATACCCGTCAAAGTTCCACCAAGCTTCTTTAAGAGAATAGACAATCTAGCATTCTGAGAGGAAAAGAAAAACATTTTTTAGAAAATTTTATTATCATTATTTATTTATTTATTGGATAGAGACAACCAGAAGTCAAGAGGAATGGAGAGACAGAGAGAGACAGAAAGATACCTGCAGCCCTGCTACACTACATGTGAAGCTTTCCCCCTGCAGGTGCAGACCGGAGGGGCTTGAACCCGGGACCTTGCACTCTGTAACATGTGCACTCAACCAGGTGTGCAACCATCATGCACCATATCCAAGCCCCAAGAAAAAACAATTTTTTTTGTATAACTGTGTGTGTATATATATTTAACTTGTATATATATATAGAGAGAGCTAGACATTTCTCTGAATCTTCTTAAATTAGAATCTGAACTATATTTTAAGGAGTGTGTAAGGTGCCTATGAAGGTTTTCATCTCAACTTCTCTTTCCTGGTGTACTCATTTTTAGAAGTCAAATGGCTGATAGTGTTCCTGTAGGAAGGAAGATTAGTGGAGCCAATTTAATGATTTTGATCATTAACCTGTTACATGACCCCAAATTTCACTCATTTTAATGTTCCCAAAATATCACAGGGATTCTGAAGGGCCATGTTTCTTAGCAAATGAAAGGCCAAAGAAACTGTATCTTGGCTGTGTGCCTGCCCAGTGTGTGGAAGCTAGAGAAGTGCACCTGAGCTAGAAAATAGACGTAGTGCTCCCCACCACACAACCCTGACATGATGCTTTCAATTTTAATGGAACACTCAGCTATCTATTACTGAGGGCATAACCCAGTTGCAAAGCAATTCTTGCCAAAGAAATACTTCAAGTGTTTTCAAGCAGCACATTGATAGGTACTTTGGGTTATCAACAATAGCCTATTCCATTTCAGATCTGTTTTTCACGCAGAGAAATGGAAATATATTAATGAAGTTCCTCAGTTGCTTACAGCTGTGGGGGATGCTGATGTGAGCTTTCTCTGAAAGAACAGTTAATCTATGAAATATGGTAATGTATAATGTATATGTATGTATGTAGTTGTGGAGTGAATATCATAGGACACATTCTCTATTACACTAAATTCCTCTTAATATTTCACTTAACTTAATATTTGACTTAACTTAATATTTGACTTAATACTCCTTAAAATACAGTTCAGATTCTAATTTAAGAAGATTCAGAGAAATCTCTCTATCTCTCTCTCTCAATCTTGACAATTGTCTAAAGTGATCAACATCTTAAATTATTTCTTCCTTTATCTGTGGACACACACACACACACACACACACACACACACACACCTTATGATAAGCAACAAGATATTCACATAAGTCTAGAAACTTTTCTGAAAAGCATTTTTACCAAGTATCATGTGAACACATGGTCTGATTTCCTTCCTACTAGATATACATTTGGCTTCCCTGCACTTACACCCTTTTCTGTCAGTTTTCAGTTAATAACTTAACAGGCTTGGGTATGCACATGCAGCTTCTCCCAGAGTTAGTAGAAATGATGATCGAAGTACAGTTGGAGACAAGAAAGAGTCTCCAGGTCTGAGAGAAAGGCCTGAAGATTTTGTCTGCCTTTCCCATACTTGGGAGCTACTCTCTTCCCTGATCCAGATTTTTAACCCTTTTTCCAGCCATGACATCATCTGCCCAGACAATAACATGGGTTCACCTGCATATCAGAGGTCAGGCTCAGGCAAAAACTAGTATAGTTATGGCCCTTTTTGAATATAACTAAAATAGGCCTACTAACTATCTGCAAAAGAGACCCTCAAATCTTCGTCTGCACTATTCCAGCCTTCAGGTTCATGATTAGCCAACAATTTGTTTGGTTTTATATGTTAACTCTTCTTTCTTTCTTTTTTTTTATTTAAGAAAGTATTAACTAACAAAACCATAGGGTAGGAGGGGTACAATTCCACACAATTCCCACCACCCATTCTCCATATCCCACCCCCTCCCCTGATAGCTTTCCCATTCTCTATCCCTCTGGGAACATGGACCCAGGGTCATTGTGGGTTGCAGAAGGTAGAAAGTCTGACTTCTGTAATTGCTTCCCTGCTGAACATGGGCGTTAACTGGTCATTCCATATGCCCAGTCTGCCTCTCTCTTTCCCTAGTAGGGCGGGTCTCTGGGGAAGCGGAGCTCCAGGACATATTGGTAGGGTCTTCAGTCCAGGGAAGCATGGCCAGCATCCTGATGACATCTGGAACCTGGTGACTGAAAAGAGAGTTAATATACTAAGCCAAACAAGTTGTTGAGCAATCATGGACCCAAAGCTTGGAATAGTGGAGAGGAAGTGTTAGGGGGATACTCACAGCTTTCAGGTATATATTTTGCAGTAGTTTACGGATACGTGTGAACATATGCTCTCTCTCACAGAAACTGGTGTATATCTAGGTTTTGGGACTTTGTTAGAAAGTGAACCACCTGGGATGGAATTAGAGTATACTATGAAAGGAAAGGTCTCACCTGAGTAATGAAGTTGAAGGGCTGTCATTCCAGACATGTAGTCTCTGGACACAGTCTGAAGTGAAGCATGTTGAGGTGGCAATCATTGTGTTGGTTAGGTTGTGATTGGCAGATGCAATATTATTTGATATGGATTGGGAGAGGCATACTGGAAAGTGGGCCCTATCCAAGGGTTCCAGGACTGGGGGAAGTAGAGGCTCTATAGTGGAGATGTGAGGTTCCTGCTGTCTTAGGGTTCAAAAAGACAATCGATAGTTAATGTTATCATCACATTATTTGGTAACTGGGTTAACTTTGAAAAGTCCTTTTGTTAGGGTTTGCTGTGCAGTACCTAGTATCTTGTATATAGCTGTGCTATTGGATGCTTCTGATCTACTTGGTCTAGGCTTTTGAGAGAGTCTGCATATCAATTACACTGCATATATTGAGAAAATATTCAGTTTGTGTTTTGAAAAACTTCGAGACATACAATTAATTTTCCCCCTCTTGTATTAATTAACTAGAGATGTATATGACTACATTTTACTAGGAGTGTACATAAACACCATTCCCACCACCAAAAGACTGTGACACATCCCTCCCACCCACTCCCACCCCCACTGTCCCAGGAAGCTGCATGTCTACCCCTCAACACTGGGTTTTTACTTTGGTGCCCTACTTACAATTTGGTCAGGTCCTGTTTTAGTTTCCCTTTCAGATCTTCATCAACTTCTGTTGATGAATGGGATCATCCCATACTCATCTTTATCTTTCTGACTTAGTTCACTTAACATAATTCCTTCTAGCTCTGTCCAAGATGGGTCAGAGAAGGTGGGTTCATTGTTCTTGATAGCTGCATAGTATTCCATTGTGTATATATACCACAGCTTTCTCAGCCACTCATCTGTTGTTGGGCACCTGGGTTGCTTCCAAATTATAACTATTATGAATTGTGCTACTATGAACATAGGAGTACACACCTCTTTTTGGTTGGGTGTTATGGAGTCCTTGGGGTATAACCCCAGGAGAGGAATTACTGGATCATATGGAAGGTCCATGTCTAGCCTTCTGAGAGTTTTCCAGACTGCTCTCCACAGATGCTGTACCAATTTACATTCCCACCAGCAATGAAAAAGGGTTCCTCTATCCTCACAACCTCTCCAGCATTTGTTGCTGCTGTCCTTTTTGATGTATGCCATTCCTACAGGAGTGAGGTAGTATCTTAGTGTTGTGTTAATTTGCATTTCTCTGACAATCAGTGACCTAGAGCAGTTTTTCATATGTTTGTTAGCCTTTTGGATCTCCTCTGAGGTGAATGTTTTGTTCATATCCTCTGCCCATTTTTGGATGGGGTCATTTGCTTTTTTGTTGCTAATTTGCTGAGCTCTTTATATATTTTCATGATTAGTTTCTTGTCTGTTGTATGGCATGTGAGATCTTCTCCCATTCTGTGAGGGGTCTCTTTGTTTGTTTAATGGTTTCTTTGGATGTGCAGAAGCTTTTCAATTTGATGTAGTCCCATTGGTTTGTTTCTGCTTAAGTCTTCCTTGCAATTGGGTTTGATTCATCAAAGATGTCCTTGAGGTGTAGGTGGGAAAGTGTTTTACCAATGTTTTCCTCTAAGTATTTGATTGTTTCTGGTCTGACATCTAGGTCATTGATCCATTTGGAGTTGATTTTTGTTTCTGGTGAGATAAAGTGGTTCAATTTCATTCTTCTGCATGTTACAACCCAGTTTTCCCAGCACCATTTATTGAAGAGAGCCTCCTTCTTCCATTTAATCCTTTGGGCCCCCTTATCAAAGATTAGATGTCCGTAGGTGTGGGGATTTATTTCTGGGCTTCCAATTCTGTTCCACTGGTCTGTGTGCCTATTTTTGTTCCAGTACCATGCTGTTTTGATGATGATGGCTTTATAATATAGTTTAAGGTCTGGGAGTGTGATGCCTCCATTTCTGTTTCTTTTCCTTAAGATGGTTTTGGCAATTCTAGGTGTTTTCGTGTTCCAGATAAATGATTGTAGTATTTGTTCTATTCTCTTAAAGAAGCTTGGTGGAACTTTGATGGGTATTGCATTAAATTAGTATATGGCTCTGGGGAGAATATTGATTTTGATGATATTTATTCTTCCAATCCATGAGCATGGGATATCTTTCCATTTCTTGATATCAGTTTCTATTTCTTTGAGTAGCAACTCATAGTTTTCAGTATATAAGTCTTTCACTTCTTTGGTCAACTTTATTCCTAGGTATTTGATTGATTTTGCTGAAACAGTAAATGGGAATGATTTCTGGATGTCTTCTTCTTCAGATTTAGTGTTTGCATAAAGAAATGACACTGATTTTTGTACATTAATTTTGTAGCGTGATACCTTGCTATATTGCCTAATAACTTCCAGAAGTTTTCTGCTGGAGTCTTTAGGATTTTCTATGTGTACTATCATATCATCTGCAAATAGTGAGAGCCTGACTTCTTCCCTTCCAATTTGTATTCCTTTGATTTCTTTCTCTTGCCTGATTGCTATGGCAAGAGCTTCCAATACTATGTTGAAGAGTATCGGTGACAGTGGAGAGCCTTGTCTAGTCCCCGATCTGAGGGGGAATTCTTTCAGCTTCTGTCCATTTATTGTGATGTTGGCTGTAGGTTTGCTATATATAGACTCCACTATCTTGAGGAATTTCCCATCTATTCCCATTTTTTGTAGACTTTTGAGCATGAATGGGTGTTGGATTGTGTCAAAGGCTTTCTCTGCATCTTTTGAAATAATCATGTGGTTTTTGGCTTTGCTTTTATTGATGTGGTGAATGACATTGATTGACTTACGGATGTTGAACCAGCCTTGCATTCCTGGGATGAATCCCACTTGGACATGATGAACAATCATTTTGATATGTTGCTGTATCCGGTTGGCCAAGATCTTGTTTAATATTTTGGCATCTATGTTCATCAGCGATATTGGTCTGTAGTTTTCCTTTTTTGTTCTGTCCCTATCAGCTTTTGGTATCAGGGTAATGTTGGCTTCATAGAAGGTGGAAGGGAGTATTCCTGTTTCTTCAATCTTATGGAATAGCTTAAGAAGTATGGGTACTAACTGTTTCCTGAAAGTTTTGTAGAATTCGTTTGTGAAGCCATCTGGTCCAGGACTTTTGTTGTTGGGGAGGTTCTTAATAACGGTTTCAATTTCTTTGTCTGTGATTGGTGCATTTAGATTTTGTAGTTCTTCTTGGTTCAGTTTTGGAAGGGCATATGCTTCTAGGAACTGTTCCATTTCTTCCAGATTCTCTAGCTTGGTGGCGTATAGTTCTTTATAGAAGTTTTGCAGGATTCTCTGGATTTCTGTGATGTCAGTTTTGATATCTCCTCCATCATTTACAATTCTATTAATTTGAGTTCTCTCTTTTTTGTTTGGTGAGTCTGGCTAGGGGTTTGTCAATTTTGTTTAATCTTTCAAAGAACCAACATTTGGCTTCATTGATCTTTTGGATGGTTCTTTTATTTTCAATGTTGTTTATTTCTGCTCTAACTTTAGTGATTTCTGTCCTTCTGGATGCTTTAGGGTTCCTTTGTTCCTCTTCCTCTAAGTCCTTGAGGTGTGCAGTCAGGTCGTTCATTTGAGCTTCTTCTTGGTGTTTAATATGTGATTGTATGGGTATAAGTTTCCCTCTCAGTACTGCTTTAGCTGTGTCCCAAATATTTTGATAGGTTGTGTCTTCATTTTCATTTGTTTCCAGGAACATTTGAATTTCTTGCTTGAGTGAATCTCTGACCCAGTGGTTCTTAAGGAGTATGTTTTTTAGTTTCCAAATTCTTTGACTTTTAATAGTTGTCTGTCTGTTGTTAAATGTTAGTTTTACTCCACTGTGGTCTGAGAAGATACTAGGGATGATTTCAATGTTCTTGAATTTATTGATGCTGTCTTTGTGGCCTAACATGTGGTCTATCCTTGAGTATGTGTTATGTGGATTTGAAAAGAAGGTGTATTCCAGTTTTTTGGGGTGAAGGACTCTGAAAATGTCCAAGAGGTCTAGTCTGTGAATCTCTTCATTCAATTCTCTTGTATCTTTGTTGGTTCTCTGCTTTGTTGATCTGTCTATAAGTGAGAGTGGGGTATTGAAGTCTCCCACTACTATTGTATTACTATTGATGTATTTTTGAAATTCTTTCAGTAAGTGCTTGAAGTATTTAGATGGTCCCTCATTGGGTGCATAGATGTTAATGATTGTTAAGTCTTTTTTGCTGATTAATCCTCTAATCATTATGTAATGTCATTGCCTATCTTTTATTACTTTATTTAATTTAAAATCTGTCGTGTCTGAGATGAGAATGGCTGTTCCTGCCCTTTTTTGTGGTCCGTTAGCCTGTATGACAGTTTTCCATCCTTTCACTTTAAGTCTGTGTTTATCTTGTTGTGACAGATGGGATTCTTGCAAGCAGCATATGGTTGGATTATGTTTTCTGATCCATCCCCCCACCCTGTGCCTTTTGATGGGTGAGTTTAAGCCAGTGACATTTATTGATATTATGTATTTAATGTATTGTAGTGCCATTGTTAAAAAAAAAAACACTTTTTTTGTTTTCTCTGATATATTGCCAGTTTTGTAGTGATGTTGTTGTTTATAAGAGGTCTTTTAGAACCTTTTTCAGGGCCAGTTTGGTGATGGTTGCCTCCTTTTAACTGTTGTTTGTCTAAGAAGGTTTTGAATGAAAGTCTAGCAACATATATTATCCTTGGTTGAAACCCTTTTTCATTCAGGGCTCGATAGATATCTTGCCATTCTCTCCTGGCTTTTAGAGTTTGAGTGGAGAAGTCTGCAGATAATCTTATGGGTTTTCCCTTGTATGTGACTTTTTGTTTCTCTCTTGCAGCCTTTAGGATCCTTTCTTTATCCTTACTTCTTCTCATTGTGACTATGATGTGTCTTGGTGTCTTCAGGTCTGGGTTGATTCTGTTTGGTACCTTTTGGGCCTCTTGAATCTTGATGTCCTTTTTGTTATTCAGGTCTGGGAAGTTTTCTTCTATTATTTCCTCTAGAATGTTTGCTTCCCCTTCCTCTCTTTCTTCCTCTCAGGCCAATTATACAAATGTTACTTCTTTTGAGATCATCCCATATGTCTCTGTTGTTGTTTTCAGTGTCTCTCAATCTCTTTTTATGCTCTTTCACCTCTTTCTTCATTTTCTGTAACTCATCCTCTGTCTGACTAATTCTGTTTTCTGCTTCTGTTAGTCTGCTTTCCCTTGCCTCAGCTTCTTTCTTCATTACAGCTATTTCAGCTTTCAGTTGTCCAATTGCCTCAAGATAATCAGTATTTTCCTTGGGGGTCTCAACTGTTGTTTCCCTAATACTGCCATTCCTTTCCTCCAATGTTTTCATTTCTGTGATTAATAATTTTACTATTGCTTGCATACTTTTCTTATCTATGGTTACTTCTGGCTGATTTGTAGTTTCTTCTGGGCTCTTGTCTTCATTCATTGGAGTAGCAGTTTTATTTGTTTTTGATCTACCCATTTTTTTGATTTATGTGTTTCTTTTTTTTTATGCTCTGTTGTTCCTCAGTTATTGTGTTTTGAGTACTGGCACCACTGTACTAAATACCTTTATGACAATTACACTCATCAACCTCAGGAATTACAGTAGGAACTGAAGCAAGTATTGAAGCACTTTAATCACTCCCAGTTGGCCAAACAATTTCTCTAGTCCGTGAAAGAATAGTAACCAAATCCCAGTGAAGAAGAAAGAGAAAAAAAAAAGAAGGGATAGCAAGAATAGACAGTTATGCAAGTCTACTATCCTCTGTATATTCTAGGGGTAATAAGAGGGGAAAGGGAACTAGAGCAGAGATACACACATAGAGAGTCCACTCTGGGTCAGAATTCTTCCCCAAAATAATTCCCAAATGTGTATCAGTGAATTCAGAAGAGCACACTGTTTGGTGGTGTGGGGGCTGGGGCCTGTGGCTTCGGGAGCTATAGGATTAAGGAAGAAAGGGTGACAAGAATGAGAAATAGAATAAAAAAAAGAAAGAGAGAGAGAGAAAAAAGAAAAAGATAAGAAAAAGAATAGTCATAAAAGAGCAGTGAAAGGAAAGGGTTTTTATTTATTTATTTATTTTAAATTATTTAATTAGCTATGCAGGGTGAGGGGGGGGTTGGCTACTTAGAAAGAAAAAAGGCCAGAGGTTTAAGAAGGGTATAGACTTAGAATGAATGATACTCCCTGGTGGGACAGGAATTTGGTAAAGACAGAAGCTCAGCAGGGGATTCTGCTAGGAGCTGGTCCCCAGGGACTGGTTAGGGGCGGGGGGGGGGGGAGGCGGCGTGCTTAATAATTAAAAGGAAAAAATTTTTTTTGTTCCCTTTTTTTCTACTCTAATTCTTAACCCAAATTAAGTTATAGTCACCTCCTTGGTGTCACCGCTAGGACCCCTTATTGACTGGCCTACTAAAGGCAGAAAATCCTACCGTTTCCAGAAGATGTGATCAGAGCTCAAGCCACTAGCAGCCTCTCAGTCCACCATCTTCCGGCAACCCCCTGTTAACTCTTCTTTCAACCCCCAGGTTCCAGATGGTACTGTGATGCCAGCTGGACCTCCCTGGGCAGATGACCCCACCAATGTGTCCTGGAACCCCACTTCCCCAGAGCCCTGCCCCACTAGGGAAAGAGAGAGACAGGCTGGGAGTATGGATCAACCTGCCAATGCCCATGTTCGTGGGGAAGGAATTACAGAAGCCAGACCTTCCACCTGCTGCACCCAATAATTGTTGTTTTATCCGGACTGGCTTCACGGGCGGGTAACAGAGACGACCAGAGACACGCATCTGGGCCGGGAAGCTGTATTTCTTTTTTCACGAACAACGATTCATAAACTAACCCAAACTAATCACCAAACAGAACTCTCCTGCATCCTTCTCACATGGCGGCGCCAAGAAGTCTCTAACTCTGTCGGAGTTCCTTGGGGCAGGAACAAGTGGGCTGGCGAAACTAGCAGGACTAAACCAATTTTCCTGGCAGGGGGAGATCTAGACCAAACCAATGTAAAGTATACAACAATTCCCCCTTTTCTTTTTAACTAAATGACTACTACCCTGGGTTCACACTCCCAAAGGGCTAAAGAATAGGGTAACTATCAGGGGAGGGGATGGAATATGAAGTTCTGGTGGTGGGAATTGTGTGGAGTTGTACCCCTCTTATCCTATGGTTTTGTCAGTGTTTCCTTTTTATAAATAAAAATTAAAAAAAAAGATTTTGTATTTGTTTTCTTGCCACTAGTGGCCATTCTTTTTATTTAAAAAATTATTATTAATTATAGAGATAGAGATAGACAGAGTGGGAGAGGGGGAGAGAGACATACACATACTGTAGTTTGCTCCATATCTTGTGAAACTTCTACAGGCGGGAATTGGGGTCTCGATCCCAGGTTCTCACACATTGTAACTTGTGCTCTTTACCTGTTGTACCACCACCCCAGTCCGATTACTAGTTATGTTTCTTATGAATTACTTTATGGGGACATTTGCTTTCTGTCAGCAGTCTCATTTGTGTCAGAAGGTACTTAAGCGCTTGTGAGATCTTTGATGAGAAAATGAAGCTTTTCTTTTGGAAGCTCGGGATAATAACGAGTAGAGATATACCCACTTACAGCAGCAACAAATGCTGGAGAGGCTGTGGGGACAGAGGAACCCTTCTGCACTGCTGGTGGGAATGTAAACTGGTCCAGCTTCTGTGGAGAGCAGTCTGGAGAACTCTCACAAGGCTAGACATGGACCTTCCATATGACCCAGTAATTCCTCTCCTGGGGTTATACCCCAAGGATTTTATAATGCCCCACCAAAAAGATATGTGTACACCTATGTTCATAGCAGCACAATTCACAATAGCTAAAACCTAGAAGCAACCCAGGTGCCCAACAATAGATTACCCAGTAATCCCACTCCTATAGATATACCCCAAAGACTCCATAATACCCAACCAAAAAGAAATGTGTACAACTATGTTCATAGCAGCACAATTCATAATATCTAAAACAATCCAGGTGCCCAAAAACAGGTGAGTGGCTGAGAAAGTTGTGGTATATATACACAATGGAATACTATATGCAAATAATGTCAAAGGACATAAATTATGGTGATGTTGTGTATGATACAGCACATCCTAACAAAGGGATATTTCAAAGTTAACCCAATGGCCAAATAATGTGTTTATAGTAATAACTATTTATTTTCTTCTTCTTCTTCTTCTTCTTCTTCTTCTTCTTCTTCTTCTTCTTCTTCTTCTTCTTCTTCTTCTTCTTCTTCTTCTTCTTCTTCTTCTTCTTCTTCTTCTAGCGTTTGCCCTTCTTCCGTAGCCAGTCAACAGCGTCAGGTTGAGCCTGATGTATAGTTTCGAGACCTCCTTTGAATCTGGAGAGGTGGCAGTCGTTGACTATGTGGGTCATAATCTGACTGTAGCCGCAGGGGCAGTTTGGGTGGTCTCTGGCTCCCCAGGGATGGAACATAGCAGCACACCGGCCATGGCTTGTTCGATAGCGATTGAGGAGGGCCCAATTCAATTTGAATTGTAATATTATGAATGTTTCAGGCCTGAATCATTAAAAATCTGCATATGTATATAAAATTACACATTATATATATACATATATATTTTAATTCAAGATATTTAATCAAGCAACACCTATGCCACATAAGTGTCAAAGTTTTTTTTAATCTTTTGGATAATGTGGGAAAGTGACAGTGGTGTCATATATTTGTAATTTTAATGTGTAGGCAATAAATTGTGTGAATATTTCTGAGTCTACATTTGTAGTAGAAGTTGCTATAGTTCTTTTGCTTCTTACCCTAAGACAGCTGGATCCTCCCACTTCCTCTTTGGAGACTATATTTTCCTTAGTCCTGTAATTTCTAGGGTGGGGCTCACTTTCCTGCATGCTTCTCTCAGTTCATACCAAATGATATACTATTTGCTGATCCCAACCAAATCAATGCAATGAGTACCACCTCAGCATGCTTCACTTCAGACTGCATCCAGAGACATCAGGCATAGAATGCCAGCCCTTTACCCTCATTGCTCAGGTGAGACCTCTCCTTTCATAGTATTCTCAAATTTCATTCCAGGCGGTTTACTTCCTAACAAAATCCCAAAACCTATATATAGACAAGGTCCCATAAGGTAGAGCATATGTTCACATGTATCCATAAACTAGGGTAAAATATATACTTGAAAGCAAAAATACACAATAGTCTGTAGTGAGTCAGTATAAAGTTCACAATGGAGTAGTGTCTATTTAGACTTAGATACCCTACTCACCTATTTCCTATTACTGTTCTCTCACTCGCTCCAAAGCTAACCTCATCAAAGCAAGGACTGCAAAAGCTGAATAAGGGCAAGAGACTGGCATACATTAAGGATGACTTCTTAGTCACTATCAGGTTACCCCATCAGCTGGGGCCCTAATCAGGGAGTTCTGAGATTCCCAAACAGACATGATGGTCCTAGAACTCGAATAAATCCCTCTCTCCTTTGTTATCAGTCATTCTTATCAGGAACAACACAATAGACCCCTTTATGGGCCCCCATAGGACCTTGTCCTCAACATGGATCAACAATGGTAGAGAATGTTCCATCCTCCGAAGGGAGGATAGACAATATACTTTGTGCTACACCTGAGGAAGATGGGTCCTGATACTGGGGCAGCTTGGAACGTTCCTACTTATGACCACAGAATGTGAGCTCAGATATACAGGGATGCAGAGCTAACATAGGCTCCCAAGCTGAATATGGGCCCCAGATCAGATCACATCAAATCTATGGGGTTTACAGTCAGCAATATTTATACCCCTTTCCCATATTAGGGAGCTACTCTCTTCTCTGATCCAGCTTTCTGTCCCTTTTCCAGCCATGACATCACCTCCCCAGACAACAATTAGGATCCACCTGCATATCAGATTTCAGGTTCAGGCAAAAAAAAAAAAAAAAAAAAAAACCCCTCTAGTATAGCCACAGGCCCTTTGGAATATAACTAAAATAGGCCTACTAGCTATCTACAGAATGGAGAGCCCCCCCCCGCCAGCTCTTCATCTGCACTATTCCAGCCTTTAGGTCCATGACTGGTCAACAATTTGGCTTTGTAAGTTGTCTCTTTTCAGCCACCAGGTTCCAGATGCTAGCATGATGCAGACCAGACTTTCCTGGACAGACAACCCCACCAATGTGTCCTGGAGCTCTGCTTCCCCAGAGCCCTGCCCCACTAGGGAAAGAGAAAGACAGGCTGGGATTATGGATCGACCTGTCAATGCCCATGTTCAGTGGGGATGCAATTACAGAAGCCAGACCTTCAACCTTCTGCATCCCACAGTGACTTTGGGTCCATACTCTCAGAGGGTTAAACAATAGGAAAGCTATTAGGGGATGGGATAGGATGGGATGGGATACAGAGTGCTGGTGGTGGGAATTGTGTGGAGTTGTACCCCTCTTATCCTATGGTTTTCTTTTTTTATAAATAATTTTTTTTTTTAAAGAAGTATACCCTCTTGACACATTCCAGAAGAGTAAAATCCTTTATTAGAGTAAAGAAAAGTCTTTCATTTTCCTCTGGAAAGGAGGATGGTAGATCACCAGCAGCCCTATTCTGGGAAGTTTTTCCTAATTTTTTTTGGGGGGTGATCCTCTCTTGTGATGCTCCCTAGTGCCATCTGAGGGAACATCTGTTCCTTACTATGTCCTCCTTCAGGGTTTGGAGCTTTGGGAACCAGTATAAGATATAGTACCGATTGTGCCTAGTACAGTCTTTGATTCAAAGTGTTATGTGCATTTGTCTCAGTATAAATATATAAACTATATGCATTGATAGCAGGTTTATTAGTTTATTTGCAAACAGGATGTAATGTTAATCTTTGGTTTCTGACTTAGTTGTCTTTTTCCACATCTCAATAATATTTCCAATTATGCAGTAGAATCAGGCCCCATTCAAAAATATTTTAATAAAAGCTATATGAATGCGGTTTTCATTTCACAAAACATGTTATTGTGTGTACTATTTTCAGGCTGTGGTTGACCACAGGTGACTGAAGCTACAGAAAGTAAAAGCATGAATAAGAGAGCTACCATATAATGACACATCTTAATCTCTGTTGGATACAGTATGATGGGGTTTAACTAGAGGAGAGATGTTTGGAATACTCCCTACCATAGCAGAGAATGCCACCTATTCAGTGTAAAAAGGGGTGTCAGGGAAAGTGTCACCAAAAAAGTCCTAATTGAATCAACTTTTAAAGCATGGTGAATTATTTTTGTTTGGGAATTTCTTTTCATCTTAACTGGGGGTTAATAGTTTAGAGTAAGTATAGTTGTTGACACGTGGGTAAAATTTCTCATCTCACTATGCCTCCACCATCATGCACTAAGATCTGAAAGTTCCACCCACACCCCCCATAACTCCCACCCTTCCCAGAGTCCTTTGCTTTGGTGTAATCCACTAAACCCAGTCGAAATTCTACTTTGTGTTTCATCTTTCTCTTTGTGTTTATTTATTTATTTATTTTTAACTAGGACTGCAGAGGTAGCATAATGGTTTTATCAGTAAAGAAAGATTTCTGTGTTTGATGTTCTGAGGTTTCAGGTAAAAGCCCAAGCACCACCATAAACCAGAGCTGAGCATTACTACGGTTAAAAGAAAAATGTTTAATTTTTTCCTTTTTTATTATCTTTATTTTTTGGTTAGAGACAGCCAGAAGTCAAAAGGGAAATGGGAACTAGAGAGGGAGAGAGGCAGAGAGCCACCTGCAGCATTGCTTCACCACTTGCAAAGCTTTTCCCCTGGTGGGGACTGGAAGTTTGAACCTGGGTCCTCGTACATTATAACATGTGCGCTCAACCAGATGCACCACCACCCAGCTCCAGGCCACCAAATTTTATACTATAAAAATTGATATGTAGAAGACCTAAACTTTTTTCTTATTCCTTTTTCTCTTCCCAGAAACACTGCTTAGTTCTGACTTCTGGTGCTGCAGGGAATTGAACCTGGGGCTGTGGAACCTCAGTCTTGAAAGGATGTTTGCATAACATTTATGCTACCACCCCCACCCAACATATCTAACATATTTACTCTGAAACATTCTCATCAATCTACAATAGAAAATTCAAGTTGGGGTGGGGGTAGCATAATGGTTATGCAAAGAGGCTCTTATGCCTGAGGCTCCAAAGTCCCAGGTCCAATCCCCCTCACCACCATAAACCAAAGCTGAGGGAGTCGGGCAGTAGCTCAGCGGGTTAAGCGCAGGTGGCGCAAAGCACAAGGACCGGCATAAGGATCCCGGTTCGAACCCCGGCTCCCCACCTGCAGGGGTGTCGCTTCACAGGCAGTGAAGTAGGTCTGCAGGTGTCTGTCTGTCTCTCCCCCTCTCTGTCTTCCCCTCCTCTCTCCATTTCTCTCTGTCCTATCTAAAAATGACGACATCACTAACAACAATTATTACAACAATTAAACAAAGGCAACTAAAGGGGATAAATAAATAAATAAATATTAAAAGAAAAACAGAGCTGAGTAGTGCGCTGGTTAAAAAAAAAAAAGGAAAATTCAAGTTGCTTAGTTTTCACATTTTCTGTAGAAGTTTTTTTTTTTTTGAGAACATTATAGAAATAAATGAAGTAGGTGAGAACAACAAGAAGAGGAGATTTTTTTTCCAAAGTATAGAGAAAAACTGTTATGTTCTCAGATGTGGATTAAACACATGTAACACTGCAATATTGAGGGTATTGCTCAGTGAATTATATGTGAATTATATGAAGCAGCTCAGTAAGCAACACAAGGAAAGCAAAACAAAAACAAACAATAACCTAGTATGAAAGTCTGCATATTTAATTAAAATACAGTGTATAAACAATGGAAATATTTTGTTTTTGTTAAAAAAAAAAGAGTAAGTCATTGAAAAGAATGGAGATATTTTTTCTTCATAGAAATGTTTAGGACACCTCCAACTGTGATTTGGGAGTTGAATTAAGTATAATAAAAGCGACCCTTATTCTAAGCTTCTTAAGTATTCATATGTCTTTTGCAATTTATTTGTTCTTTGAAAAATAAATTAGAGCTCCCATTTATCTTGAAATTTCACACTTCTTGAGTACAAAGTTAGCAGTGTAGAATTAAGTAATAAAAGATGACACATACTTTCAAAGGCAGTCTATTTACTTGCATTTGTTGCTACCGTTAAAGGGAACAAAGGCATGGCATACTTAATAGGGAGTAGGACCCACTCAGGGTTACAAAAAAGGATGCTTTAAAATCAGTATAATTCACCACTAGTATATTTATAATGTAATCTCTAGAAGTAATCCTTTGGTTTTCAGAACTGCACATAGATTTTAGTGTTGACCATGACTATGAAGACAAAAAGTGTTTAAAAGTGAATGAGACAGTACTAAGCGTAGTGCTTGGCTTCTAGCAGCATGAAATGAATAATCAATATTGGATGCATATAGCTTTGTACTAGGAACATTTTCCTCATCAAGCTGACGTTAGAGTACATTTCAAATGTGTTCTCTTTTCCTCATAATTTTGTTGTTTTATTGTATCACACTTTGTGCTTTTTTCCTATTCTAGATAACTACTTCGTCGGTCCTTGCACTTTGCACCACATGTGCTTAACCTGTTGAGCTACCGCCCAACTCCCTCTAGATAACTACTTAATGTTCAATCCTGTTTCCTGATTGCTCTATTTTCTCCTTACTCTCAACAGCAAGAATAAAATTAACACTTCTTATGTTTCATCTCTAGTCCTTTTCCATGAAATCTCCTTAGATTTCCTAACTTCAAAAGAACACTTCCTTGCTCTATGCTGAATTATCTTTCATCTGTAAGCCACTTCAGTGACTGCTCCGTATCATCATATAGACTTGTCTCCTCAAGTAGTTCATAAGCTTTCTAAGAGTCCACCCCTTTGTTGGACTGTCTTGCACTGAATAAAAATGCTAGAGCTATCAAAGGAACATAGTAAATAGTTACTGGACAGGCTAATCTAGTATGGAAAACACCACTATATGCCAAGTTCAAGAGAAATTCAGGATTATAGTAATCCATAATTTCCAAACCGAAATTTGACTACATGATTTGATTTAGAGCAAAGTGGAAAAGATTTGAAATTGGTACTGTCCCAGAAAATGTAGAAAGTTTTCTCAAGATGCAGTTAGAAAAGAAACTTTAATGTAGGATATATATTTTTTGTTAACAATTCACCTTGGCATGCAATTAAGAAAAACTCTATATAGAAGATGAATGTTCGGCTTCATAGGGTGGGGGTGAGGGGAAGGGGGGATGGGACACAGTCTTTTGGTGGTGGGAATGGTATTTATGTACACTACTATTAATTTGTAGTCATATAAATCACTATTTAATTAATATGAGAGGGGAAATTGATTGAATGTCTCAAAATTTTTAATGCATAGACCATAGGCTGTCTTTGATATGTTGACTCTCTTAAAAGCTTAGACCATGGAGAACAAAAGCAACCGGCGGCACAGCTATATACAAATAATGTCAAAGGACATAAATCATGGTGATGTTGTGTATGAGACAGCAAATACTAACAAAGGGATTTTTCAAAGTTAGCCCAATTGCCAAATAATGTGATTATAGCAACAACTCTCTATTCTTAAATCCTAAGAAAGCAGGAACCTTCCACTTTCTCTTTAGAGCCTATTATTTCCTCCAGTCCTGGAATCCCTAGGGTGGGGCTCACTTTCCTGCATGCTTCTCTCAGTTCATACCAAATGATATTGCATCTGCTGATCCCAACCTAATCAATTCAATGAGTACCACCTCAGTATGCTTCACTTCAGACTGTGTCCAGAGACATCAGGTGTGAAATGTCATCCCTTCAGCTTCATTACTCGAGTGAGACCTTTCCTTTCATAGGATTCTCTAATTCCATTCCAGGAGGTTCACTTCCTAACAAAATCCCAAAACCTAGATATAGATCTCAGGTCCCATGAGATAGAGCATATGTTCACATGTATCCATAAATTAGGGCAAAATATATACCTGAAAGCAAAAGTACACAATAATCTGCAGTGAGTCCGTATAAACTTCATAATGAAATAGTTTCTACTTAGACTTAGATACCCTCCTCACCTACTTCCTATTACACTTCCCTCACTCACTCCAAAGCTAACCTTAGCAAAGCAAGGACTGCAAAAACTGAGTAAGGGCAAGAGATTGGCACACTTTAACAATGACTCTTTAGTCACTATCAGGCCACCTCGTCAGCTGGGGCTCTAGTTGGGCAGTCCTGAGAATCTGCCTGCAATAGTATAATTGTACATGCACAAGGAACCAATGACAAAACAAATAAACAAAAGAATACCTAAGATACTCCTTATCTATTTTTTTCAATTAATGTTATTTCCCCAATTCTTACACATGAAGTCAAACTATTAATAAGGGGGTTGAGCAGGGCTGGATGGTGGCACACCTGGTTGAGCACACATGTTACAGTGCATAATGACCCAGGTTCTAGCCCCCAGTCCCCACCTGCAGGAGGAAAACTTCACGAGTGGTGAAGCAGTGATGCAGGTGTCTCTCTGCCTCTTTCTCTCTCCCTCTTCTCTCTCCATTTCTGCTGTCTATCCAATAAATAAATAAAGGTGATAAAAATATTTAAGAAAAGAAGGGGGTTGAAGAAGTAGAATTAAAAGAAGGGAAGGGAATTTCAGAAAATGCTAGAAAAAAATTTATTGTTTATAAAAGTTTTATAGAGTTTTTCTTTTTTTTCTTTTATTTATAAAAAGGACGCACTAACAAAACCATAGGATAAAAGGGGTACAACTTCACACAATTCCCACCACCAGAACTCCATTTCCCATCCCCTCCCTCTATAGCTTTCCTATTCTTTATCCCTCTGGGAGTATGGACCCAAGGTCATTGTGGGATGCAGAAGGTTGAAGGTCTAGCTTCTGCAATTGCTTTCCCACTGAACATGGCATTGACAGGTTGATCTATACTCCCATCCTGCCTCTCTCTTCCCCTAGTGGGGCAGGAATCTGGGGAATTGGAGCTCCAGGACACATTGGTGGGGTTGTCTGTCCAGGGAAGTCTGGTCAGCATCATGCTAGCATCTGGAACCTGGTGGCTGAAAAGAAGAGTTAACATATAAAACCAAACAAATTGTTAACTAACCAGAAAGAGAGAGAAAGAGAGAGAGAGAGAGAAGAGGGGAGGGGAGGGGAGGGGAGGGGAGGGGAGGGGAGGGGAAGGGAAGGGAAGGGAAGGGAAGGGGAGAAGGGAAGGGAAGGGAAGGGGAGAAGGGAAGGGAAGGGAAGGGAAGGGGAGAAGGGAAGGGAAGGGAAGGGAAGGGAAGGGAAGGGAAGGGAAGGGAAGGGAAGGGAAGGGAAGGGAAGGGGAGAAGGGAAGGGAAGGGAAGGGAAGGGAAGGGAAGGGAAGGGAAGGGAAGGGAAGGGAAGGGAAGGGAAGGGAAGGGAAGGGAAGGGAAGGGAAGGGGAGAAGGGAAGGGAAGGGAAGGGAAGGGGAGAAGGGAAGGGAAGGGAAGGGAAGGGAAGGGAAGGGAAGGGAAGGGAAGGGAAGAAGGGAAGGGAAGGGAAGGGAAGGGAAGGGAAGGGAAGGGAAGGGAAGGGAAGGGAAGGGAAGGGAAGGGAAGGGAAGAAGGGAAGGGAAGGGAAGGGAAGGGAAGGGAAGGGAAGGGAAGGGAAGGGAAGGGGAGAAGGGAAGGGAAGGGAAGGGAAGGGAAGGGAAGGGAAGGGAAGGGAAGGGAAGGGAAGGGAAGGGAAGGGAAGGGAAGGGAAGAGAGAGCACTGGAACTTTTCCAGGGCTGTGATACTTACTATCTGATGCCAGCACTTGAACCTGGAACTGTGCATGGCAAGATAGGTACCTTAACCGGAAAACTCACTTTAGGTACATTTGGTGATTCTGATGAAATTTAAATTAAGAATAAAAAACTACTTTAAATGTCCTAAGTAGCACATATAACTCCTATATTAGCCATTAAAAATATGTTTTGTGCAATAGAAGTGTTTCTCCTTCCAAAATTATTTCTGAAGTTGATTTTTGAGATTTACCACAGTTTGAATTTATTGAAGATATTCATATTTATAGACATTCTACAGGGAATTCATTTGCTAAAGATTGGTATTTTTACCTATTTTTTTTAGAAGTATACCAGATATTACAGCTCAAAACAATCTTGATTTTCTCTTACATTCTGTGGGCTAGGAATCTGGTGGTTGTTAAAGAAACTGTCAAATCAAACAGAAACTGCCATCTTTCTTGGACATATTAGTGAGTGAGAATTCAGCTGGTCTGGTTCTGTGAAGAGGTGGCATTCTGAGCCTCCTGAGGGTGAAGAGCAGGAACAGAGTGGCCCGAGGCATGATATTCATCAACCATTAAGAACGCACAAAGAACAGCAGGTTCCTGACACCCAACCTCCCAGGTCCATGATGCCGTACTCATAGTTCCCAGAATAACAAATAAATGAGATAGATACGATAAAATATAATACAATGACTTTACTTGGTTGCTTAAATGTAGAGATAATACTGAGTCATGAATAATACTGTCTAATTGTTTCTGTTTTATAGAATTTCTTAGATAGTTGTTGAAATCTCCTGTCATGTATGTACAGTGTACACAACCTTCAAATCAAGATTCAGACTTTGCAACCTCACCAGTGTGTCCTGGAACTTCATCTCTCCGGAGCCCTCCTACCCCATCAAGGAAAGATAGAAATAGGCTCAGAGTCTGGCCGTAGCGCAGCGGGTTAAGCGCAGGTGGCGCAAAGCACAAGGACCGGCATAAGGATCCCGGTTCGAACCCCGGCTCCCCACCTGCAGGGGAGTCGCTTCACAGGCGGTGAAGCAGGTCTGCAGGTGTCTATCTTTCTCTCTTCCTCTCTGTCTTCCCCTCCTCTCTCCATTTCTCTCTGTCCTATCCAACAACGACAACAACAATAATAACTACAACAATAAAACAACAAGGGCAACAAAAGGGAATAAAATAAATATTAAAAAAAATTAAAAAAAAAAAAGAAATAGGCTCAGAGTAAGGATCAACCTGCCAACGCCATGCCCAGTGGAGAAGCAGCTATAGAAGCCAAGACTCCCACTTTCTGCACCCGAAAAAGAGTTTTGGCCTATACTTCCAGAGGAGGAGAAATATTAGGGGAAGATGACCAGAGGGCAACTTCGATTCCATCAGGACTCAGATAGAGAAGAGGAAAAAAGGAAGGACATTCAGAAGTAGTAATAGGTGTGGGAGTGACTTGGAAGAAAAAAGAGGGAAGGACCATAGGGGAAAATGGGAAAATACATATATAAATACAGACAGATAGTTATAGAAGTAATAGGCAACCCATATCTGCAACTGCAGGAGAACTACTGTAGCTTCCAGTGGAGAAATAGGGATATAGAACTCTGTTTGGGAGAACAGTGCAGAATTATATCCCTATAATCTTATAGTTTTGTAAATCAATATTGTCACTAATGAAACTAAAAAAACACACATCCAAAAACAATAAAGTAAGCATGAAAGCAAAAAAGAAAGAAAAGATTCAGTCTTTGCACCAGTTCTTTCAGAACAATGTGAGAACTGTTACAGAAATAAATCTCTCCAAAGCTCCAGTCCTTAGTTTAGTTCTTTAATAAACTCACCTAAAAAAACCTGACTTTATTCTCTGTTGTCAGGTAACAGGGCTTTTATCTGGGTCCTGTGGTTTAGACTCTCTCACAAGGTTGTCATCAAGGTACTGGCAGAGCTGCAGACATGGCCAAGCTCAGTTAGAAATGAATTCATTTCCAAGTTCATACAGACAGTTGTTGGTCTCAGCCTTTTCTTAGTTCTTTGCTCTGGACTTTTCAGTAGAGAAATTTACAGCAAGACAGAGGGACAGAATACCAGAAAGATAGCAGTCACAGTTATTATTTAACTTAATCTCACAAGTGACATTCCAGCACTTTCTTGTTTTTTACTTATTAGAAGCAATTTACCAGATCTAGTTTATATTCCAGGGGGTGGGATTATGCAAGGATTTGGGGTACTAGGAGCTGTGCTGTCCCATCGGGCAAATGACAAAGGTGAATAATTGGTTTTTCTTAATCTGACTTTCTGTATTTGAAGATTGTGTGGCATACATTTGTGTAGGCCTTCCTAATTCATGTTTCATCTCCTTGAGTCACCTTTGTGGAGACAACTTATTTAGTCATGTAGAGCTAAATTCCCCTTTCTCCATACTCATTCATAAAATTATCAGTTAAATCAAAAAGATGCCAAAAGGAAGAAAATGAGAATTCAACATTTTTTCTAACTATAAAAGATTCCAAGAGGGATGGCAAAATAGCTCACTTGGATAGTGTGCTGTTTTGCCATGTGTGAGACCTCCCCCCGGTTCAAGCACTGCGAGCACACCACACTGAAGGAAGCTTCAGTTTATGCTCTCTTTCACTCTCTCTCTGCCTCTCTGCTTTTTCTATGTCTCAAAACAAAATTCCAAGAGACATAAAAATAGAGAAAATAGTTTAATAACTGATCAAATATCCACTAACTAGAAGAAACATCTCTGGCATTTATTGAGCACCTATTGAGGCCATTATGCAAACTGCTTTCAGAACATTGTTTTTACATAATCATCTCACAAAACTTATATATTTCACATAATGATACGATAAATACTGTGTATAGAAAACATTGAGACTCATGGTAGGAAGAAAACTGGTCAGTTATACAGCTAGTTGCTAAGCTAGGCTTTATTTGTTCTCCATTTTATTTTCTGTTTCAATAATGTTCCTTATTATTGCTGCCTCTTTTATGCTACCACAGTCTATCGTTACACATTTTTTCATTACATCTCTATATAAGCCTTTTAATATATTTTCTAATTTGTTGATTCTTTAAAAAATAGAAGTAAATTTACAAACAAAAAAAATTTTTTTTGCTTGCTTTCAATTTACCTAAATAAGTATTTTACTGTTGTTGTTTTTTTTCTTTCTTTTTTTTTCCCCTTTCCCTCCAGGGTTAACTGCTGGGCTAGGTGCCCGCACCATGAATCCACCGCTCCCGGAGGCCATCCCCTCCCCCCCGTTTTTTGTTGCCCTTTGTTGTTGTAGCCTCCCCGTGGCCGCCATTATTGCCACTGTTGATGTTGTTCGCTGCCTGATAGGACAGAGAGAAATGGAGAGAGGAGGGGAAGACAGAGAGGAGTAGAGAAAGACAGACACCTGCAGACCCGCTTCACCGCCCATGAAGCGACTCCCCTGCAGGTAGAGAGCCGTGGGCTCGAACCGGGATCCCCACACTGCACCACATGAGCCCAACCCACTGCGCCACTGCCGGACCTCCCGGTATTTTTTTTTTCTTAATGCCTATTGTTAATGTTTATTGTCATTTCATCTCACTTGAAGGACTCTATAATTTTTTGTAGGGAAATTATGCTAGTACAGAACTAGGGTTTAAACTCTTATCTTCTAACTGTACTTTCACAACTATCCCACCCCATGGACAGTGAAAACCTGTGGATTCCAGGACTGTTTTTTCATAAAGAGCTCAATTTCATCATCTTGAAGGCTGAAGAAGTCAGTATTTATTAAAACTAATAAATTATTTTATGTTTCATTGCTACCTCATCAGTGTGAGATAGCAAATGAGTTAAAGACTTTTCTTACTCCATTTTGTCTAATACTACTATAATTAGTCATGGAGTAAGGAACAGTGAGACAGGGAGGGGAGAATGACACATTTCTTATCTAGTCTATACTTTCTGTCTGTTGCTGACCCCTGATTTTTTCAGATATACATATACAGTGAAAACTTTTTTTTTTCCTAGTGTCCATAGCTAAGTCATAATAACGAGAGAAAGCCTGGATTTAAGGCCATGAACAGGGTTGATATAGCAAAACAGAGATAGCTGGGAAGGCCTTAACATGAAGGCCACAGTTTGTGCAAGGGGTTTAAGAAAAATGAAAATGGAGTGTATCCTGCTTAGCTGCAAATTCATTTAGGAGTCCTAAGGGTAGCCAGTAGAGAGAGCATTTTTCCATATGTTGGTTGGTCTTTTGGATCTCTTCTGTGGTGAATATTCTGTTCATATCCTGTCACCATTTTTGGAGGGGGTAATTTGTTTTTTTGTTGCTGAGTTTGGTGAGCTCCTTATATAATTTGGGTCATCAGCCTTTTGTCTGAAACATGGCATATAAATATCTCTTATTCTCTAAGGGGTCTCTTTGTTTGGGTAGTGAATTCTTTTGCGGTGCACAAGCTTTTTAATTTGATGTAGTCCCATTGGTTTATTTTATTTTAGTCTTCTTTGTAATTGGATTAATATCATTGAAGATACCTTTAAAATTTAGATGGAAAAGAGTTCTGCCAATATTTTCCTCTAAGTATTTGATAGTGTCTAGCCTAACATCCAAGTCCTTAGTCCACTTGGAATTTACCTTTGTGTTTGATCAATATAGTGGTTCAGTTTCATTCTTCTGCATATTTCAACCAAATTTTTCCAACACCATTTATTGAAGAGACTCCCCTCTCCCCCATTTAATAGTCTGGGGACCTTTGTCAAAAACTAGGTATCATAAGGTGTGGGGGCTTATTTTTGTGCTCTCAATTCCATTGGTTAGTGTGTCTATTCATGTTTCAGTACCAAGCAGTTTTGATTACAATGGCCCTTTAATACAATCTGAGATCTGAGAGTGTGATGCCTTCAGTTCTGTTCTTTCTTCTAAGATTGTTTTGGCAGTTCTAGGTATTTTCTGGTTCCAGATAAACATCTGTAGCTTTTGTTCTATTCTCCTAAAAAATGAGTAGGATCCTGATGGAGATTACATTAAATTTGTATATGGCTCTGGGCAGTATATTCATTTGATGATGTTAATTCTCCCAACCCATGAACAGGAAATATCTTTCCATTTCTTTGTGTCTTTTTCTATTTCCTTGCGTAGTGACTCATAATTTTCAGTATACAAGTCTTTCACTTCTTTGGCTAGATATTTTATTATTTTTGTTGGTATAGTAAAAGGGATTGATTTCTGAATTTCTTCCTCTGCTAATTTAGTGTTTGCATATAGGAATGCCACTGACTTTTGCATGTTAATTTTGTAACCTGACACCTTACTATATTGCCTGATAATTTCCAAAAACTTCCTGCTGGATCCTTTAGATTTTTCTATGTATATTATCATATCATCGGCAAATAGAAAGAGTTTGACTTCTTCTGTTCCAACTTATATCCCTTTAATTCCTTGCTCCTACCTGACAGCAATGGCAAGAACTTCTAACACTATACTGAATAGTAATGGTAATGGTGGGCAGCCCTGTCTAGTACCTGTTCTGAGGGGGAATGCTTCCAGTTTTTCATCATTGAATCTGATGTTGACTGTAGGTTTGCTATATATGAACTCTTCTATCTTGAGGAATTTTCCTTCTATTACCATTTTTTGTAGTGTTTTGATCATGAAGGGATGTTGGATTTTGTCAAAGGTTTTCTCTGCATCTATTGATATAATCATGTGGTTTTTGGTCTTACTTTTATTGATGTGGTAGATCATGTTGATTGATATTAAACCAACCTTGCATCTCTGGGATAAACCTTACTTGGTCATGATGAACAATTTTTTTTAATATACTGCTGTATCCGGTTGGCTAGAATTTTGTTCATTATTTTAGCATCTATGTTCATCAGAGATACTGGTCTGTAGTTTTTTGTTGTTGTGTCCCTGTATGTTTTTGGTATCAGAGTGATGTTGGCTTCATAGAAGGTGGAAGGGAGTACTTCCTATGTCTTCAATTTTGGGGAAGAGCTTTAAAAGTAAAGGTATTAACTTCCTTGAAGGTTTTGTAGAATTCGTTTGTCAAACCATCTGGTCTAGAACTTTTATTCTTGGGGAGGTTCTTGATAACTGTTTCAATTTCTTTGGCTGTGATTGGTCTGTTCACATGTTCTAGTTCCTCAGTGTTTAATTTTGTAAGTTTGTATGTATCTAGGAACTTATTCATTTCTTCCAGGTTCTCTAGCTTGGTGGCATATTGTTAGATAGAACAGAGAGAAACTGAGGAAGGGGGATGATAGAGGGAGAGAAAGATAGACACCTGCAGATCTGCTTCACTGCTTGTGAAGTGACCCCCCTGCAGGTGGGAAGCTGGGGGATCGAACCAGGATCCTTGTTCTGATCCTTATGCTTCATGCTATGTGTGCTTAACCTGCTGCACTACTCAACATGATACCTTTAAATTCTGACCAGGATATTGCAAAGGATATGATGCCATCACTTTTAATGGCTGCTTAATATTCCATTGTATATATGTACCATAACTTAGCCACTCATCTGCTGTTGAGCATCAGGGCTACTTCCAAGGTTGTGCTATTACAAACTGTGCTGTTATGAACACAGGTGTGTATAGGTGCTTTTGATTAGGTGTCTTTGTTTTTCCTGGGTATATCCTGAGGACAGAGCTTGCCATGTCATAGGTTGGTTCATTTCTAGAGATTATTTTTCACAGGGGTTGGACTAGTTTACATTCCCAGAAGCAAGGTAGGAGAGTGCCTTTTTTCTTCACAGCCAGTGGTTTCTGTTTTTTCTAATGTGAAAACTGAGAGCCCAGAAATTATGCTCCAAGAAGCAATTACAAAAGCCAGACCTCAGACCTTCTGTTCCCCAGAGAGCTTTAGTCTATACTCTCAGAAGGATAAATAATAGGGAAATTTCCAATGGAGGGGATGGGATATGAAACTATGGTGATGAAATTATGTGAACTCTACTGCTCTTGTCCCACAATCTTGGCAACCATTATTAAATCACTAATAATAATAATATAGAAGTTGATAAATAAGAAATTACAAAGCAGAACTTGGACTGGGTTTGGTTCGGGTCCTGGGACATACTGGCAGAGGAGGGCCTAGAGGTGGTTGAATTGTTATGCAGAAAACTGAGAAATGTTACACATGTATAAACTACTGTATTTTTTTTTTTTTTTTGCTGTTGACTATAAACCATTAATTTCCCCAGTAAAGAAAGAGAAACTATGCTCCACAACTATGGACACCTAAGTTTTTTTTTTTCAGCTTTTTAAATTTTATATAAGAAAGGATTAATTAACAAAACCATAGGGTAGGAGAGGTACAATTCCACACAATTCCCACCACCCAATCTCCATATCCCACCCCCTCCCCTGATAGCTTGCCCATTCTCCATCCCTCTGGGAGCATGGACCCAGGGTCATTGAGGGTTGCAGAAGGTAGAAGGTCTGGCTTCTGTAATTGCTTCCCCGCTGAACATGGGCGTTGACTGGTCGGTCCATACCCCCAGTCTGCCTCTCTCTTTCCCTAGTAGGGTGTGTCTCTGGGGAAGCTGAGCTCCAGGCCACATTGGTGGGGTCTTCAATCCAGGGAAGCCTGGCCAGCATCCTGGTGGCATCTGGAACCTGGTGATTGAAAAGAGAGTTAACATACAAAGCCAAACGAATTGTTGAGCAATCATGGACCCAAAGCTTGGAGTAGTGGAGAGGAAGTGTTAGGGAGGTACTCACTGCAGACTCTAGTGTACTTCTGCTTTCAGGTATATATTTTGCAGTAGTTTATGGATACGTGTGAACATAAGCTCTCTCTCACAGAAACTGGTGTATATCTAGGTTTTGGGACTTTGTTAGAAAGTGAACCACCTGAGATGAAACTAGAGTGTACTATAAAAGGAAAGGTCTCACTCGAGTAATGAAGCTGAAGGGTTGTCATTCCACACGTGAAGTCTCTGGGCACAGTCTGAGGTGAAGCATGTTGAGGTGGCAATCGTTGCACTGGTTAGGTTGTGATCGGCGGATGCAATATTATTTGATATGGATTGGGAGATGCATATGGGAAAGTGGGCCCTATCCAAGGGTTCCAGGACTGGGGGAAGTAGGGGCTCTATAGTGGAGATGTGAGGTTTCTGCTGTCTTAGGGTTCAAAAAGACAATTGATAGTTAATGTTATCATCCCATTATTTGGTAATTGGGTTAACTTTGAAAAGTCCTTTTGTTAGGGTTTGCTGTACAGTATCCAGTATCATGTATATAGCTGTGCTATTGGATGCTTCTAATCTACTTGGTCTAGGCTTTTGAGAGAGTCCGCATATCAAATACACAGCCTATATATTAAAAAGATTCAGTTTGTGTTTTGAAAAACTTTGAGACATACAATTGATTTTCCCCCTCTCATATTAATTAACTACTGATTTATATGTCTACATTTTGCTAGGAGTGTACATAAACACCATTCCCACCACCAAAAGACTGTGACCCATCCCTCCCAGTCACTCCCACCCCCCACTATCCCAGGAAGCTGCATGTCTACCCCTCACCACTGGGTTTTTACTTTGGTGCCCTACTTAACAATTTGGTCAGGTCCTGCTTTTAGTTTCCCTTTCAGATCTTCTTCCTCAACTTCTGTTGATGAGTGGGATCATCCCGTACTCATCTTTATCTTTCTGACTTAGCTCACTTAACATAATTCCTCTAGCTCTGTCCAAGATGGGTCAGAGAAGGTGGGTTCATTGTTCTTGATAGCTGCATAGACACCTAAGTTTTGACAAGAGGGCCCAGAACATCAAATGGAGAGAGTCTATTCAGCAAATGGTGTTGGGAAAATTGAGTTGAAACATGCAAAAGAATGAAACACGACCGCCACATTTCAACAAATACAAAAGTAAACTACAGATGGATCAAAGATTTAGATGTTAGGCCAGAAACCATCAAATATTTAGAGAAAAATATTGGCAGAATTCTTTTCCATGTACATTTTATTTTTAAAATTTATTTATATTATTTTTATGTGTCTCTAAAAGATAAGAGTTTATTGAAAATTAACCAAAATAACACATTAAAATAAAGAAAAAAGCTCCCACCATTATAAAATTGTATATCCTATTACTGATGTTCAAATGTCCAGTTTTGTCACAGATGTTATGAATGATTTCATTTATTTTATTATATATATATTTTTATTAGTGATTTTCAAAGTTATAAGATAATAAGGGTATAGTCCCACACTATTCTTACCTCTAGCATTCTGTACCCCCTTCAATGGTAACTTTTTTTTTTTTGCCCATTTTCACTTCTATGGTCTTTTTTTCACTTCCTTACTACATTTATCACAAATTTCATGTGTACTTCCTTTTTCCTCTTCCCTCTCAGATAAGAGAAACAGGATCTGACTTACTCTGGTATTTTCCAGTCTCTTCCCTTTCAATAATGGTAAAAAAAAACAGAGTCCTGGTCATAAACATTCCAGGTCGTGGTAGAGCCTAAGTTCTGTGCATTCCAGTCATCTTATCCTAAATTTTCCCCACTCTGAGAATATGGACCAAAATTGTTTTTGAGGTGCAGAAGGAAGAAGTTCTGGCTTTTGTAATTGCTTCTTTTCTGCACATAGACATTGACCTGTCAGTTGACCTGTCAATCCATACCCCCAGCCTGTCTCTCTTTCCCAGTATGGTAGGGAAGACACAGGAGCAAACTTATGACTATTAAGCACATTTGAGCTGATTTCTTCTCAATAGAGAAGGGTGAAGAGATTTAGAGGAAAGCATCCTTAACAGACATTCCTTCAGAGTGTCTCTCACCAAAAGGAAATTTCAACCCAGTTTTTAGAGCTCTTTATATGTATGTCTACTGCTCTACCAAACCATGATCCACCACCCCCCAAAAAGATAAAATGTATCTCAGCCTTAGAGTTTTATATTTTTTACCTCTCTCAAGGTATTTTATCTTATTAAAATTAAGTCTAGTATCTGAAAAAAAATGAAATGTAGGATTCAATTTATATCTACGGTTTTTGCAGAGTATCTACATGTAGACTTTGGGGTTTCTTCAAGCCTAAAATCCTTAATCTCATCTGCTCTGTTCTTACTTGTTTCCTGTTCGTTAACCATTTTGTTTCACTTTCTGTTCTGCCACCTTCCAGACACCAAGTTGCAGATCTACCATGACTCATTCCATCCTGACTTCTCTCGGCAGAGGACCTCACAAATATGTCCTAGAACCTCACCTCTCCAGAGCCCTAGCACAATAGGGGAAAGTAGAAAGAGGCTGGGCTTATGGATCAACCTGCCATCACCCAAATTCAGTGGAGATATAATTACGGAAGCCAGAACTCCTACCTTCTGCTCCCCCAAAACAACTTTGATCCAAACACCCAGTGAAGGAGAAGTAATAAGAGGAAGAGGATAAGAAGGCTCTGAACTTAAGCTCCATCAGGTCCTAGAGAGAGAGGACAAAAGAGGGAGGGATATTTGGATGCAGTAATAGGAGTATGTGTGGCTTGGAGGGGAAGAGAGGATTGAACCTGGAAGAAAAAAAAGAGCAATTTTGTAGAAATGACAGTTAATTCATGTCTGAAATCTTGGGAGAACCGTGGTGATTTGAAATGGAGGGACTTGGGAAAATTTTAGAAGCTGTTTTCACTTGGAGATTCTAGTACTTGAAGATAAGATCACTTCAGATTGCATTTCTGACTTCATATATGTCAACAAAAATGCAAGAGATAATAAGGAAGGGAAATTATTTTATTTGGGTTCAAATAATTGCAACATGGGGAGAAGACAGGAACTAGGTAGAAGACTCACAATATACCCCCAGATTGGACAAAGTCAGTATTTTTTTTGAGAAAGAAAAGAGGATGATAATGTTGGTTTTAAAGAAAATTCTATTCATATAACAGGCTTAAGCTATATTTGGCTATACATGACTGGTTACTGATTCTCTAAAAAAGGGTGAAAAGGTACTGACAGTTTCTGACTCCAGGTAAAAGTTCATATTTATTAGTTCTCAACCAATTGTTTGCTTAATTTTTAAATTTGTTATTGGTTCAGTCCAGAGGTCTCTGGACCAGTTCAAAAGTTTTTGATTCCCTTACAATAAGACAGAGAAGTTGGTTTCTCTGAAACGGCCCTACAGGTCAATCTAAAAATGACTTTAGGCTGGGGTGATAGCATAGTAGTTAAGAAAAAAGACATTCATGCCAAAGGCAACAAAGATTCCAAATTCAATCCTCAGCACTACCATCAGCCAGAGTTTAGCAGTTCCCTAGTAAAACAAACAAACAAAAACTTAACTGATGTAAACTTTTCACATCTCTCATTATGCTGAGCACTGGTAGCCAGGTGCAATTCATAGTCACAAGAGTAGATATTATGAAGTGTCTTTTACTAGCTGTTTTCAAGCTTTATCAAGAAAGAGATACGGATTTTAGCATTTTCATCACCCATCATTTTTGTTAAATGCTTCACATATTCTTCAGGCCCAGTGCTTTTCAGCTGTGCATGTTTGTGGTGAGAACCCATACAACCAACAGGCTTTTCATTTTCAATATGAGAGTCAATAAGTTGCCTGACATATCTATTTCTATTTTATAACATTCTATTATAAGCTTCGTGTTAGATATTTTTTCCTACTACAAGGAAATGCAAGTGTTTTGAGATGTTAAGGCAAATTAGATTAGTAATAATAATCAGGTGTATTGCATGCGTTTTTCAACTGGCATATTTTCAAGATGAGTTTGTTGACACATCAAAGAAAATCTGTAATAAGATTGGGTGGACTAGGAAGCAAATTATCAAATCAGGAACAAAAAAGGTAGACTAATGTCAAATCAAGTCTAAGTCACATATAAACTAATTGCTTATAATATCTGTGCATTGGATAAGTAGGACTAGGGCCTTAGTGGCTGGGGGAAATATCTTAACTGGTAGAGCATCCGACTTTCATACCTGTGGTTCCTGGTTCAAACCCTGGCACATCATGTACCAGAGTAGTACTCTGACCCTTTGTCTCTCTTCCCACTTTTTTCAGCCTCATATGAAACTCTCTTTCTTACATGTATTTAAAAAACAAATATAGGAAGTCTGGCATTAGCCCAGCAGGTTAAGCACACTTGGTGGAAGCGCAAGGACCAACGTAAGGTTCCTGGTTCGAGGCCCCAGTTCCCCACCTGCAGGGGAGTCACTTCATAGGTGGTGAAGCAAGTCTGCAGGTGTCTATCTTTCTCTGCCCCTCTATATCTTCCCCTCCTCTCTCCATTTTTTTCTGTCCTATCCAACAACAATGACATCAATAACAACAATAAAAAACAACAAAGGCTACAAAGGGAAAATAAATAAATATTAAAAAATATATAAAGGGGTTTGTTTATGTGTTTATTTTATAGAGAGAGCCAGAGCTCTGGCATATACACGGAGATTGAACTCAGAACCTCAATCATGTAAGATCTATTATCTACCTGCTGTGCTACCTTCCAGTTTTTATAGATGTAGATAGAAGGGCCTGAATTGTATTGTACTTACCTGGTAGAAAACTCCAAACTCACAAGATCTAGAAAGGAGAAGGAAGTCACTAGAATTTCTTCAGAAGAAATTCTATGTTTTTCAAAGATAATTCTAGAAATTAAAAAGATTCTTTCATTAAAAAAAAAAAAAAACTCCAGGGCTAGGGAGACGGCTCACTCAGTAGGGTGCACGCCTTGCCATATGTATGACTCATGTTTAAATTCAGGTACCATATGGGAAGTGCTATGGCACTGAAGAAAATTATAGTTCTCTCTCTCTCTCTCTCTCTCTCTCTCTCTCTCTCTCTCTCTTAATGGGGCAAAAAGGTCCTTCAATGGATGCTAGTCTACTGCAGCAGATTTGGGGACAGAGAAGTAAGAATGGAGGAACACTAAGGGGAATTTGGGGATCTAAGTCACTATAGTGGAACAGAATGATGATTTGGTGGGGGGTGAAATGTTATGCTAACCTTGGAGAAATGTATTTAGGGACAACGTTCTTGTAAATCAACATTTCCTTAATAAAATGATACTGAGGTGTGTGGGGGGGAGAGGCTAAGTTCTTCTCCCAAAACACAAGACTCCTAATTGCTTTAAGTAGTGTCTATGAATTTCCTGCTCAGAAGATGAGAAACTTGTTTCTTACTTTAACCCTTCAAGACCATATTTTTTGTTAAACCTATTAATATTTTTTTCATTATCAAGATACATAAATTTGCTATTTTATAATCATAATTTTCAGTGTTTTTTCCTTTTAAATCAAAACAATTGGCTAGGCACAAAATTACTCTTTGTTTCCTTTAGAACTTTATAAACAGATCTCTAATGTCAGTGGCATGCTGCAGAGAAGACTGAACTAGTTTGATTTGATACCTTCCACCCAACCCTCACATCTGTAGAAGCTTTCCTTTTTCTGAAGTCTTATAGCATCTAATTTACTTCATAATATGTCTAAGCATTAAAATAATTTGTGTCAGTGTATTCCACCAAAGTATAAGACTCTGGTGTGGGGGGGGGGTCCTGGAAAAGGATGACAGAGGACCTAGTGGGGGTTGTACTATTATGTGGAAAACTGAGAAATGTTATGCATGTACAAACTATTGTATTTACTGTTGAATGTAAAACATTATCCCCCCAGTAAAGAAAAAAAACACTAAAAAAACAATTTGTGTCAGGTTTTCTTGGGACATTTTTTTCTTGTGGCTACGATCTTCCCTTTTTAGTAGTAGTATTTTTTAACCAGGGCACTACTCATCAGTTCTTGTTTATGGTGGTGCTGGGAATTGAACCTAGGACTTTGGAGCCTTAGACATGCCCTTTTTGGCAAGAGACTAGCATACTTTAATGATGACTCTTTAGTCACTATCAGGTCACCCCATCAGCAGGGACCCTATTTGGGTAGTCCTGAGATTCCCAAACAGACATGATGGGCCTAGACCTCGAATAAATCCCTCTCTCTGTTGTTATCGGTCATTCTTATCAGGAACAACACAATAGACCCCTTTGTGGGCCTCCACAGGACCTTGCCCTCAATTTGGATCAACAATGGTAGAGAATGTTCCATCCTTCAAAGGGAGGATGGACAATATACTCTGTGCTACACCTGAGGAAGATGGGTCCTGATATTGGGGCAGCTTGGAACGTTCCTACTTATGACCTCAGAATGTGAGCTCAGATATACAGGGATGCAGAGGTAACATAGGCTTCTAAGCTGAATATGGACCCCAGATCGAATCACATCAAATCTGTGGGGTTTACAGTCAACAATATTTATACACCTTTCCCATATTTGGGGGCTACTCTCTTCCTTGATCCAGCTTTCTGTTCCTTCTGCCAGCCATGACATCACCTCCCCAGACAATAACATGGATCCACCTAAATATCAGATTTCAGGCTCAGGCAAAAAAAACCCAACAAACAAACAAACAAAAACCCCACTAGTATAGCCACAGGCCCTTTGGAATATAACTAAAATATGCCTACTAGCTATCTACAAAATGGAGAGCCCCCCAATTCTTCATCTGCACTATTCCAGCCTTTAGGTCCATGATTGTTCAACAGTTTGGCTTTGTATGTTGTCTCTTTTCAGCCACCAGGTTCCAGATACTAGCATGATGCAGACCTGACTTCCCTGGACAGACAACCCCACCAATGTGTCCTGGAGCTCTGCTTCCCCACAGCCCTTGCTCACTAGGGAAAGAGAAAGACAGGTTGGGAGTATGGTTTGACCTGTCAATGCTCATGTCCTTCAACCTTCTGAATCCCACAGTGACCTTGGGTCCATACTCCCAGAAGGATAAAGAATAGGAAAGCTATCAGGGGAGGGGATGGTATACAGAGTGCTGGTGATGGGAATTGTGTGAAGTTGTACCCCTCTTATCCTATGGTTTAGTCAATGTTTCCTTTTTATAAATAAAAAAATTAAATTAAAAAAAGCCATGCCCTTTTTGTTATTGAATATCTCATAATTTTTTTGAGGGGGAGAGTGGGAGTTCTCTTCTTTACTTTAATATTTGTTTTTCTCTTTTTTCTTTTAGGAATGCCAATTATTTTATATTACATGTCTCCATATTTATTCCATGTCAATAAGTATCTAATAGTTTTAATCATTTTCCACTTCATATTGTTGCTTTAGATTTGCCTTTTGTAACTTTATTTTTTTTCTCAGAAGTGCTTCAGCAATTCTTGGCTGTTTGGGGCTCCACACACATTTTTGGACAAGTTGTTCAATTTGCTTGAAAAATGCCATTGGAATTTTGATAGGGATTGCATGGAAATTGTAGATTTTTTTTGGTAGATTGGCCATTTTAATAATGTTAACAAAGGAACAAAGATTGTTCTTCCATTTCTGTGCTCTCTATTTCTTTTAGGAATATCCTATAGTTTTCTTGTAAATGTCCTTTATCTCCTTTGTGAGATTCACCCCAGAGTATTTATTACTCTTTTGGGGTTTGATTGCAAATGAGATTAAGTCTTTTATTTTCCTTCTCTCTGACTCCTTGTTTGTATACAGAAATGCTACAGATTTATCTATATTGATTTTGTATCCTGCTGTACAACTGAATTTATTCATTATTTCTAATAATTTTTTTCATTGAGTCTATAAGGTACTCTAGGTATCCTATCAGCTAAGAGTGATCATTTGATTATTTTTCTCTTCTAGTCTGCATGCTTTTTCTAGTCTGTATGCCTCTTTCTTAACTGATTGCAGGGGTGAAGACCTCAAGAACTATGTTGAAAAACAATGGGGATAGTGGACATTATTGTCTGGTTCCTGATTTTAGGGGGGAAAGCTTTCAGTTTTTCCCCATTGAAAATGATGTTAGCAAGTGTCAGACAGTGACACAGCAGGGCTAAGCACACATTAACTAGCAGAAGAACCTCGGTGCCAGGCCTTGTTCCCAAACTATAGGAGGTCCACTTCACAAGTGGTGAAGCCTGTCTGTATGTATCTGTCTTTCTCTCCCCATCTCTATTTCCTTGCCCTCTCTCAATTTCCCTCTGTCCTATCTTGTAAAAATAATTTTTTTTTAAAAAAAGGAAAAAAATAAGTGATGGATACAAAGAGTCAGAACCAAGCCCCAGCTGGTGGCAATAAAAGAAAAAGAAAGAAAGAAAGAAAAAAAAGAATGATATTAGCTGTGGGATTATTATTAAAGGTCTTTATTATATTGAGAAGTGGTACTTCTATTCACAATTACTAGAGAGTATTTACTTATTTTTAATTTATTTATTGGTGAATTAATGGTTTATAGTTGATAGTAAAATACAATAGTTTTTACATATACAACATATCCCAGTTTTCCACATAACAATACAATCCCTAGGTCCTCCTCTGCTTTCATATTCCAGGACCTGAGCCCTCCCTCCCCACCCCAGTCTTTTACTTTGGTGCAATACACCAACTTCTAGAGAGTCTTTATCATAAATGGGTGTTGGATCTTGTCAAATCCAATTTTGGCATCAACTGATATGACAATGGACTTTTTTCTCTTTCTTTTTTGTTGATATGATGAATAACATTGATAAACTTGTCAGATGTTGAACCACCTCTGTTTCCCAGGGAGGAATCCCACTTGGTCTTGGTGAGTTTTTCTCTCTATGTGCTGTTGGATTGATTTGCCAAGATTTTGTTCAGAACCTTTGCATTAATGTTCATAAGGGATATATGTCTAAAGTTTTCTTTTCTGGTAGAGTCCTTTCCTGCTTTGGGGATCAAAGTGATATTTGCCTTATAGAACATGTTTGGTCATGTTCACCCTTCTTAAATTTTCTGTGGCATGGTGAGTTTCTGAAGAAGTCCTGGCTGTATTTTGTTGTGTTTTCAGGTGATTGTTTTTATCAAGTTTATTGTTTTTGTCAAGTTGAGCTAGAGAGAGTGAAGTAAGTCTGTTGTTACTCCGTAGCCACATCTACTGAAGTGTCTCTCTCTCTTTCTCTTTTTTTTTTTTTCAAATCATGAGAACTCAGAGAATGAAAGATATCTTTATAGCTATAGTAATGTAATAGGCAATATTCATCAGTGGCAAGCTTCAAAATATTTATTTATTTATTATTTATTTAACTAGAGTACTGCTCAGTTTTGGGTTATGGTGGTGCACAAGACTAAACCTGG